>NC_091572.1:2937303-2942303 GCF_042767895.1 Penaeus vannamei
TGACTGCGCGTTTGTGGTGCGTCTCGTGTTTTTTTTTTTTTTTTTTTTTTTTTTTTAATGCCTGAAAAGGAAATATATCAAGGATGATGACGATGACGATGACAATTATAATGAAGATGATGACGATGACGAGAAAGATGATAATAGGAGCGATGACATAATGAAGATGACGATAAAGATGATAATGGGAGCGATGACATAAGGATGATGATGATGACGATGATAATGGCGATCATAATGAAGATGACGATGATGATGATGACGATGATGATGATGATGATGATGATGACGATAAAGATGATGATGATGATGATGATGATGATGATGATGATGATGATGATGATGATGATGATGATGATGATGATGATGACGATGAAGATGATGATGAAGATGATGATGATGACGATGATGATGATGAAGATGATGATGATGAAGATGATGACGATGAAGATGATGATGATGATGGTCATGAGGATATTTTACAGAAGCTCAAAAAGACATCCGATAAAAAAAAAAAACGTAAAATATCCATTCTTCTTTTCTCTCCCCCCCCCAAAAAAAAATATTTCCCCAGATCTTTTCGTTCGATTTCCCTTTTTTCAAGAGTTAAAAAAAACGGTTTAAAAAGAAAAGATAAAAAAAAAGATAAAAAAAATATATATATATACTCAGCCTTGGTTCTCAGGTCCGGTCATGTGCGATTAGGGGCTTCCGGGACAAATGAATGAAACAGGTCAAAGGTGAGATGACCTCTGACCCCCTCCCTCCCTCTCCCCACCCCCTCACCCCCCCCCCCTCCCCCCCCACCCCCACGACTTTACCCTCGCCGCCCACCTTCTCTTCTACCCGGATTTGCATGTGACTTCGGATAATATGCAAATGAATGCTATTTTTTTTTTTTTTTTTTTTTTTTTTTGCTTTCACACGAGAGAGAGAGAGAAAAAAAAATAAGTGCTTTTTTTTTTCTTTTTTTTTGCTTTCACACGAGAGAGAGAGAGAGAAAAAAAAAATAAGAGTGCTTTTTTTTCTTCTTTTTTTTTGCTTTCACACGAGAGAGAGAGAGAGAGAGAGAAAAATAAGAGAAAGTTGTTCGTCAGAAGGTCGAAAAAATTAAAGAAATTAAGCATAAACATGGGTTGATTATTAATGCAATGAACTCATTAGGAATTTTGAATGAAGTGTATATATATATATATATAAACATGACCCTGTTTTTCTCCATTCATTTACTCACGCCAAAATTTTTTCCATGTGTCTCCTACTCCTCCTTCTCCTTCTCTTCTTCTTCTCCTTCTCTTCTCTTCTCCTTCTTCTCCTCCTCCTTCTCTTCTCTTCTCCTCCTCTTCTCTTCTCTTCTCTTCTGTCCTCCTTCTCTTCTTTCCGCCTCCTCCTCCTTCTCTTCTTCTCCTCCTCCTTTTCTTCTCTTCTTCTCCTCGTCCCTCTCTCCATCGCACTCAGAACAGAAGGCAAGCAACCCAATCTCCCCCCCAACCCACTACACACTCCCCTCCCCCACATCCCCACACACTCCCCTTCACCCCCACATTCCACACCCCCACCCCCACACCCACTACCTCACCCCCACACCACACATTCCCCTCACCCACACCCTCCCACCACCCCCACCCACTCTCTACCCCTCACCCCCCCCACTCTCCTCAACCTCCCCCCACCACCCTCACCCCTAAAAACCAGCCCTCAGCGCGTGCGTGGGAACCCGTGATGGCGGGCGCGAGCGTGGAGGGGGGGTGGGGGGGTGGGGGGCGAGCGTGGGCGGCCGAGGATAACGTAAGCACGTCCCGGTGGCCTTCCTTCTCCTCAGGCGGCGTGGGAACGTCTTGGAGGATTCGGTAAGAAGGAGGGGGGAGGAGGGGGGGCGGGGGGGGAGCGGGAGCGGGAGGAGGGGGTGGGGGAGGGAAGGAGGAGGGAGGGAGCGGGAGCGGGAGCAGGAGGAGGGGGGGAAGGAGGAAGGGGGAGGAGGGGGAGGTAGCGGAGCGGACTGGGACGGGTGGGGGGAGGGGGTGGGGTGGGGTGGGAAGGAGGAAGGAGCGAAGTATGGGAACACACCTGTCCCGGAGGCCAAGCGTGGGAGGCGTGGTCGATGGCTGGAGGAGGAAGGAGGAGGAAGGAGGAGGAGGAGGGGAATAGGGGTGGGGGGGAGCTAGGGTTGGGGATAGGGAGGGGGAGGGGAGGAGGAGGTGCTGACGTATCCTACATTACGTGTGTACATCCTGCTGCATCGAGGGGGGGGGGTAGGAGGAGAGTGGGGGGAGGAGATGGGGAGGGGTAGGAGGAGAGTGGGGAGGGGGTAGGAGGAGAGTGGGTAGGATAGGGGGTGGGGGAGCCGGTGACGTGGGTTAAGGATGTGCAGAAGGATTGCTCACGATGGGGTTTGGGTGGCTTTTCCCCCGCCCACGTGCTGGGTAATGAGCTTGCTCTCGTGGGCGTCGATATTTGGATAAATTCTCGCTCTTGTGGGCGTTCTCGTTTCATTTTTTTTTTCAAAGACTTTTAATTACTTCTCTTATCTACAATTTTTTTTTTCTTAATTTCATTCTCCATTTTTATATATATCTTTATCTGTCCTTATATCTATCTATCTATCTGTTAATTCTCTATTTGTATATATCTCTGTCTGTTCCTGTATCTATCTATCTATCAATCTATCTTTATATTTGCTATTCATCTTTCTCGTTCTTTATAATTGTTTCAAATCTAGACTTGACAATGATATATTGAATCAATTTCTACACTTATCCATCAAAACAATTTGCAATCTCTATCTCTATGTAATTAAACAGACACTCAAAAATAATAATAATAATTAAATTTAAACAATTTGAAATAGATTCTCATCTCCCACCCCCCCTTCCAACACCCACCTCCCTCCCCCTACCCCCTCTCCCCCCCCTGGTTACCCTTATCACCTCCTCCCTTCCCCTACCCTCTCCCCCCCCCTGGTTACTCTTATCACCTCCCTCACCCTACCCCTCTCCCCCCTGGTTACTCTTATCACCACCTCCCTTCCCCTACCCCCTCTCCCCCCACACTTGCCCTTATCACCTCCTCCCTCCCCCTACCCCCTCTCCCCCCCTGGTTACCCTTATCACCACCTCCCTTCCCCTACCCCCTCTCCCCCCACACTTGCCCTTATCACCTCCTCCCTCACCCTACCCCCTCTCCCCCCCCCCCTGGTTACCCCTATCACCCCCCCCTGGCCCCAAAAACCCTGAAGGTATCCTTGTCACATACAGAAGCTAGGGGGGAGGGGGAGTGGGGGGAAGGGGAAGGGAGGAGAGAGGAGAGGGAGGGAAGGAGGGAAGGGGGGGGGGGGGAAGGGAGGAGGGAGGAAGGGAGAGAAGGGAGGAGGAAGAAGAAGAGGAAGAGGACGAAGGGAGGGAAGAAGGGAGAAGGTAGAGGGGGTACATGAGGTAGAGAAGCCGGAAGGACGTGTGTGTGCATGTGTGTGTGCGTGTGTGTGTGCGTGTGTGTGCGTGTGTGTACGTGTGTGTGCGCGTGTGTGTGCGTGTGTGTACGTGTGTGTGCGTGTGTGTGTGTCCTTTGAAGATACCCGCTTCTGGCCTGGTCTAAATTGGTCCGTTTGCCCTTATGTTTATATTTATTAATTTATTCAATTTATCTATTCACAGTTATGACTCTATTGGTCTATTAATTCTTTTATTTCTCCCTTTCTCCATTATTTTTTCTGTTTTCTCTATTTCTCTATGTACCTGTTTTATTTTATTTCTCAATTTATTAGGTTATTTAAATCTTTTTTTTTTTTTGTATTTCGCAATTTATCTGTTGTTGTTTTTTTCTGCTTCGCTATTTTTGTTTTCCTCTTTTATTTATTATTTCTTCATCCCGTTATCTCTTTCTTTCTCTAATTCTCTATTCATCTACTTTTTCAATTTATTTGGTTTATATATTAATGTTCTTTATCCATCCATTTCTTTTTTTTATTATTTATCCAGATACTTATGTATCTATCTATATCTTTTTCTTAATTCATATATCTACATCCTCATTTCCTTCTTTTATCTATTTGTATCTCATTATATACCTATTTATTCATCTATCTATCTATCTATTTTCTGACCTGAGGAATAGATTAATGGGAGAGGGAGGGAGAGAGAGAGAAAGAAAGAAAGAAAGAAAGAGAGAGAGAGAGAGAGAGAGAGAGAGAGAGAGAGAGAGAGAGAGAGAGAAACCGAGAGAGAGAGAAGAGAAAGAGAGAATAAAAAAGAGAGAAACAAACAGACAGAGAGAGAGAGAGAGAGAGAGAGAGAGAGAGAGAGAGAGAGTGAGAGAAACCGAGACAGACAGAGAGAGAGAGAGAAAGAAAGAGAAAGAGAGAGAATAAAAAAGACAAAAACAAACAGAGAGAGAGAGAGAGAGAGCGAGAGAGAGAGTCGTTATCCCCAACACGAGCCTGAAATAGTATCCGCGTCCGCCTGGGCAGGAACGGGCACGTCAGCGGGTCAGGTTTGAATGAGCGACACTTTTCCCGCCAAGACGATTTCCCGCCGCAACGGACATTCCCATGGCGCTTTTGGCGGGAAACCTCTCGGAACATGGCGCCTCTCGACCATAACTTTCTCAGGCTTCCCTCGCTCTCCTTCGGTGACCGCCGGAAATGTCTGGCTGTCGTAGATCTTGAAAGCCTTGTTTCTTTTCCTTTTGGTCCTTCTTTTCCTCACTCCCCTCCTCCCTCCGTCTCTCTCTTCTTCCTTCTTCTTCGTCTCCCCCCATTCTTCCCCCCCTCTCCTCCTCCTTCCATCTGCCCCCGAAATTGTGAGAGAATGAATGGAAACGGTACCTCATTTGCATAAAGCTCGCGTTTTACATAAATTCACCGCGGAGGTAAATCCAAACCCCACCCCCCTCTCCCTCCCTCCCTCTCACCCTACTCCCCTCCATTAACACCCCTCTCCCTCTCCCCTCCTCCCCACCAACACCCCTCTCCTCCCTCTCCCCTCCCCACCAACACCCCCTTCCCT
>NC_091572.1:2947303-2949803 GCF_042767895.1 Penaeus vannamei
TGATTATCCGGACTGTAAAACTTTTATGGCACCATAGCGATCCATCACCCCCCCATACCGCCATCGCCATAGGACAGCTACCGTTGGCTCCCGTTTTCTATGCTGTGTTTTTTTTTTAGGGGGGGGGAGGTCCTCCTCTTATGCCTCTTTTCTCTTCGCCTTTCGTCTGCCCATTCGTGTGTCTACATCTCTTTCTCTTTATCTATCTATCTATTTATCTATCTATTTGTCTACCTACCTACTTATCTACCTATCTATCTATCTATCTCTGCCTGCCTGTTTGTCTGTCTCGCCTACCTCTCTCTCTTTATACGTATGTGTTTGTGTTTGCGCGCGCGCGCGCGTGTGTGTGTGTGTGTGTGTGTGTGTGTGTACTTATATGTGCGTGCCCACATACGTGCGTGTGTGAATATATGGCATTCCCACACCGAACCCTCCTAAACTGCCATCCACAGGTAAATGAAATAAAAAAAAAATGTACGAGCGATTGCCCAGCCATATATCTTAGCTCCGGTGAATACTAAAAGGATAATAAACGGGAACAATAAAGGAATGACTAGGTTAAGGAGATGGCGATTATTATTCGGTGCTTCTTACCTGGGCATTCTAGGGGGTTGGGGAGGAGGGAGGGGCAGGGATAAAGGGAGGGAGGGAGGGAGGGGGGGAAAGAGAGAGAGAGATGAGGGGGGAGGGAGAGAGAGAGACGGGGGGAGAGAGGGAGAGAGAGAGAGAGAGAGAGAGAGAGAGAGAGAGAGAGAGAGAGAGAGAGAGAGAGAGAGAGAGAGAGAGAGAGAGAGAGAGAGAGAGACAGAGAGAGAGAGAGACATACAGAGAGACAGAGACAGACAAACAGACAGACAGACAAACCTACAGACAGTAGCAAACAGGGAAGTAGGCAGTGCAGGTACAACGAACAGACACACAGACAGACAGACACAGACAGACAGAGCACGACAACGCGAGGTCTCCGGACTGCCAGATGCCTCATATCACGAGATGCAGAGCGTGATAATCACCATGATGGTAAAAATGTTAATACGGTTAATGAGCGTCTTGCTTTGTGGGTCGGAGTCACGTGGTCTCAGGGTCTGGGAGGGACGGGAAGAGCCGGTCGGTCACACAAGGTAGGTTTCCCGTCTCTGGTTCGGGGTTCTGTCTTTCCCCCCGTCTTTTTTCTGGGGTCTCTCTCTCTGTCTCTTGGTGTCTCTGTCTCCCCCGTCTTTTTTCTGGGTCTCTTGGTGTCTCTGTCTCCCCCGTCTTTTATTTGGGTCTCTCTCTCTCTCTCTCCCTGTGTCTCTTGGTGTCTCTGTCTCTCCGTCTTTTTTCTGGGTCTCTCTCTCTGTCTCTTGGTTTCTTTGTCTCCCCCGTCTTTTTTCTGGGTATCTCTCTCTGTCTCTCCCTGTGTCTCTCCGTGTCTCTGTCTCTCCGTCTTTTTCTGGGTCTCTCTCTCTCTCTCCCTGTGTCTCTCGGTGTCTCTGTCTCCCCCCGTCTTTTTTCTGGGGTCTCTCTCTCTCCCTGTGTCTCTCGGTGTCTCTGTCTCTCCGTCTTTTTCTGGGTCTCTCTCTCTCTCTCTCTCCCTGTGTCTCTCGGTGTCTCTGTCTCCCCCGTCTTTTTTCTGGGTCTCTCTCTCTGTCTCTTGGTGTATCTTGGTGTCTCTGTCTCCCCCGTCTTTTATTTGGGTCTCTCTCTCTCTCTCTCCCTGTGTCTCTCGGTGTCTCTGTCTCACCGTCTTTTTTCTGGGTCTCTCTCTCTGTCTCTTGGTTTCTTTGTCTCCCCCGTCTTTTTTTCTGGGTCTCTCTCTCTCTCTCTCCCTGTGTCTCTTGGTGTCTTTGTCTCCCCCCGTCTTTTTTCTGGGGTCTCTCTCTCTCTCTCTCCCTGTGTCTCTCCGTGTCTCTGTCTCCCCCCGTCTTTTTTCTGGGGTCTCTCTCTCTCTGTCTCTTGGTGTCTCTTGGTGTCTTTGTCTCTCCACCTTTTTCTGGGTCTCTCTCTCTCTCCCTATGTCTCTCCGTGTCTCTGTCTCCCCGTCTCTGGTTCGGGGTTCTGTCTCCCCCCGTCTTTTTTCTGGGGTCTCTTTCTCTGTCTCTTGGTGTCTATTTGGTGTCTCTTGGTGTCTTTGTCTCTCCGTCTTTTCTTCGTGTCTGTCTCTCCGTGTCTCTGTCTCTCCGTCTTTTTCTGGGTCTGTCTCTCCGTGTCTCTGTCTCTCCGTCTTTTTCTGGGTCTGTCTCTCCGTGTCTCTGTCTCTCCGTCTTTTTTGGGGTTTCTCTCTCTCTCTCTCTCCTTGTATCTCTTGGTGTCTCTGTCTCTCCGTCTTTTTCTGGGTCTCTCTCTCTGTCTCTTGGTGTCTCTGTTTCCCCCGTCTTTTTTCTGGGTCCCTCTCTCTGTCTCTTGGTGTCTCTGTCTCTCCGTCTTTTTTTGGGGTCTCTCTCTCTGTCTCTCTCTGTCTCTTGGTGTCTCTGTCTCCCCGTCTTTGGTTCGGGGTTCTGTCTCCCCCCGTCTTTTT
>NC_091572.1:2954803-2957303 GCF_042767895.1 Penaeus vannamei
CCCCCACTCCTGCCACTCAATCCCACTCATTTTTTCCTCCCTCTCACTCCTTGTGTCACCCCCACTCTCTCCTACTCCATAACCTCCCCTCTCTCCCACTCCTGTTAATCCCCCACTCCCTCCCAGTTATTTTTCCCTCCCTCCCACTCCTGAGTCACCCCCCACTCCCTCCTAATCCATTACCTCCCCACTCTCCCACTCATATTAATCCCCCCCCACTCATTTTTTTCCCTCTCTCTCTCACTTTTGGTGTCACTCCCTACTCCCTCCCACTCCATTACCTCCCCTCCCTCCCACTCCTTTTAACCCCCACTCCCTCCCCCACTCATTTTTTCCCTCCCTCCCACTCTTGTGTCACTCCCTACTCCCTCCCACTCCATTACCTCCCCCTCTCTCCCACTCCCTCCCACTCCTACCCCCTCCCCCCTTTAGATGGCAAGGAGGAGGAGGCGGTAAATCGCAAGGAAAATATGTCGATAAAAAAAGAGGAAACAAATGATAAAGAGAGGAAAGAGAGAAAGAAAGAAGTAAATTAGATTAAATTAAATTGGTTGTGATTTGTCTTAATCGTCGGAGAGTAATTAGTGTTTTTTTTAATTAATGTGATATATATTTTTTTTTCTTCTTCTTTTTCTTCAGTTCTTAGCTTCTTCGCGGCACTTTTCTCTTCTCTCTCTCTCTCTCTCTCTCTTTCTTTCTCTTTCTCTTTCTCTTTCTCTCTTTCTCTCTCTCTCTCTCTCTCTCTCTCTCTCTCTCTCTCTCTTCCTCTCTCTCCCTCTCACTCCCCCTCACCCTCTTATTCTCCCCCTCTCCCCCCTCACCTCCCACCCCCACCCCAACCGTGCCACGCGTGGTAATGCAACAAAATAAGGTTCACAAGAAGGGGGGGACAGGTGGGCATCGGTTGAGGGAGGGGGAGGAGGGGGGAATCTGTGCCCTCTTGCCCTCTCCCTCCCCCTCCCCCCTTCTGGCGGAAGGTGCACCCATCTCATTGTCATAAATCACAGGTAAATCCCCTCCCTACCCCCCCCTCTTCTCCCTTCTCCCCTCCTCCCTCTCTCCTCCTCTCTCCCTTCTCCCTTTTCCCTCTCTCCTCCTCTCTTTCTCTCTCCTTTTTCCCCATTCCCTTCTCCCTTTCTCCCTCTTTCTCTCTCCTCTCCTCTTTCCCCTCTCCCCTCTCCCCTTTCCCTCTCTCTCCTTCCCTTCTCCCTTTTCCCTCTCTTCTCCTCTCCCCCTCTCCTCTTTTCCCTTTCTCCCTCTCTCCCTCTCCCTCTCCCTCTCTCCTCCTCTCCCCCTCTCCTCTTCTCCCTCTCTCCCTCTCTCCTCTCCTCTTCTCCTTCTCTCCCCCTCTCTCCCCTCCTCCCGTTCTCCCACTCTCCCCTTTTCCCTCTCCCCTCAATCTTAAGGGGGAATAAAGAATATAAAATAATGTAAAATAAGAAGGGATAAGAAAACAGAAGAAGGAATATAAAAAAAAGACGAATAAAAAGGGGAATAAAAGGGAGAGGGAGAAAGAGCCGAGGGGTAGGGGGGGAGGGGGGGAGGGCCAAGCCAAGGGAGTCACAACGGTTACCTTTTTTAACATGACCTCTGGTGCGCCTGTCACGTCTCCCCCCCCCACCCCCTTCCCCCACAGTACCCCTCCTTGCCCCCCTCCCTTCCCCCCTCCCTTCCCCCACTCCTTTCCCCTCCCTTCCCCCTCCCTTCCCTCCTCCCTTCCTACCTCCCTTCCTTCCCCTCCCTTCCACACACACAATCTTCAAGGGCGCCCGATCCCACACCATTTTGACACGCCCTCAGCCCCCTCCCCCTTCCACCCCCCCCCACACACCTCATATCACCCCTTTCCCCTCCCCATCTCCTCCCCCCCCCCTTTCAAGACGCCAACGAAATGCGTGTGTTCTTGTTTTGTTTTATTTTATTTTATTTATTATATTATTTTCAATCTGATTTTCATTTTTCATTTTTTGGGGGTTGTTGTTGTCTTGTTTATTATTATATTTCTTTATTATATTTACTATTCTATTCATTGATTTAATTATTTGTTCTTGTTACTTTTTTCTGTTCTATCACTCTTTATTCATCTTTATTATTTATCTCTCATTCCAGGTATTTGTCTGCTTGTCTGCATTCTCTATCTCTCTCCTTCTCTCCTTCCTTTTCGTGTGTATATGTATCTCTCTCTCTCTCTCTCTCTCTCTCTCTCTCTCTCTCTCTCTCTCTCTCTCTCTCTCTCTCTCTCTGTCTTTTTGTCTCTCTCTCTCTCTCTCTCTCTCTCTCTCTCTCTCTCTCTCTCTCTCTCTTAATGATGATGATGGTGATGATGATAATGATGATGATGATGATGACAACGATGATGATGATGATCATGACGATGACGAAGAGGACGACAGTGACGAAAAGCAGGAGGAAAAAGAGGAGGGGGAGGAAGAGGGTGCGGGGGTGGGGGTGGGGGTGGGGGTGCAGGAGCAGCAACAGCGAAGGCAAGGTGCTCGGGGGA
>NC_091572.1:2974803-2982303 GCF_042767895.1 Penaeus vannamei
TTTATATTGATAGGTTAGCGAAAGCTAGAATATTTACCTTAATTTAATGAAAGTTCAGATTTTTTTTTTTTATTCGATGTTATGATATTTTTACGCAATTTCACAACTTAAATCATATAATAATCTCTATTATAAGAAGTACCTATTATTGAATGAAATAAAGAGCGATTTTATCTTAATATTTAAGACAATTTTACAATATATTTCGTATCTTAAAAACGCAATTTCAAAATTATTTTTCTCATATTTATTCGTTCAAGAAACTTTTTTTTTTCTTCATCACATCCAATGATTTCCTTTAGACAAAAAAAAAATCGCTTATCACTTCTTACAACCAAATATTTGTTCATGTTCAGCCTCGTCTTGAACATCTGAACGCAAAAAAAAAAAAAAAGAAAAAAAGAGAAAAAAAGAGGGAAAAAAATAAAAAAAAGCAAAAAAAAAAAAAGAAAAAAAAAGCAAAAAAAAAAAAAGAGAAAAAAAAGAAAGATTGCGAAATGGAAAGACCACAACAAAAAGAAGAAGAATAAGAAAAAATACAAGATAATTGTCTGAGAAAACAAACCGACATTAACGAACATTTAATCCTTTCTTCGGCATATTTCGAAATCGTCTTGAGATAATAAATAAATGGGATAAGAGAGAGAGAGAGATGAAGAATTAAAATGACCAGCGTTTTCCTTCCACGAACAGTGAGTGGAAGAAAGAAGGAGATGGAGAAACATCGATGTTTTAGGGAATTGCAAAATAGGAGAGAAGAAAGAGAGAAAGAGAAAGAGAGGGAGAGAGAGAGAGAGTGGGGAGGAGAGAAAGAGAAAGAGAGGGAGAGAGAACGAGAGAGTAGGGGGGAGAGAACGAGAAGAGAAAAAAGAGAGAGAAAGAAAAAAGAAGAGAGAGAGAGAGAGAACGAAAAATAGAAAAAAGAGAAGAGAGAGAGAGAAAGAGAACAAGAAATAGAAAAAGAGAAGAAGAGAGAGAAAGAGAGAGAGAGACCGAGAAACAGAGAAAGAAAGCAAGAGAAGAGAAGAGAGAGAACGAAAAAGAAAAACAGAGAGAGAGAAAGATAAGAAAAAAAAGGAAGAGAGCGTAAGAGAAGATCTTTTTCTCCCTTCCAAGATGGAGTCCCACAGAAGGTCGAACTTAAGACACGTCTTCATCTTCATCTTAGTCGTTTGTTTACCATCACTTCAAAAAAAAAAAAAAAAAAAAAAAAAAAAAACTTGGTGTGTGCCTACGTGTGTGCGTGTGGCGGCGTGTTTGTGAACCTGTGTGCGTGTGTGTGTGTGCGTGTGGCGGCGTGTTTGTGAACCTGTGTGCGTGTGTGTGTGTGCGTGTGGCGGCGTGTTTGTGAACCTGTGTGCGTGTATGTGTGTGTGCAAGGACCGCCTCAGTGCGTGTCTGCATGTGAGAGAAGTTGCTGCTGGACCCCCTTCCCCCCCTTCCCCCCCCCTTCTCCCCCTCCCCTCCTCCTCCTCTTCGTGCCCCTCACTCACAAACTCCATCCCACGAGCCTTCACCACCCTCCTCCCCCCCTTCCTTCTAACACCCCTCCTCCTTACCCCCCCTTCGTCCCTCCTTCTTCCCTCCTTCCCCCTCCCCCTCCCCTCCCCCTCCAAGAACCTAGCCTGCCCCCCACCCACCCCCTTCGTCACCTCCCCCTCCCCCCCTCCCACCCTCCAAGACCCACCCCTGCCCCCTAGCCCCCCCTCCCCCCTCCCTCCTCCCACCCTCCCAAGAGACCAGCTGCCCCGGCCTGCCCCAAGGATTTCCTCTCCGAGACGTGGGAACGGCCGCCCCGCGCACCGCCCGCCCGCCCGCCCGCCCGCTGCCCCTTGGCTTCGGGCGCCCACGGGATATCCCCCCCCCCCCGCAACTCGCGCCTCGCCTGCGCTCTTTTTTTTGTGGGCGGGGGGGGGGGGGATGAGTGGGAAGGGGAGGGGGAAGGGAAGGGGAGATTGAGGGAGGTGGGGAGAAGGGAGGAGGGTGGGGAAGGGGAGGGGAGGAGAGGGAGAAGGAGGGGAAGAGATTGAGGGGGGGGGAAGGGGAAGGGGGTGGGGAGAGAAGGAAGGGGAGGGAGTGAAATCTGAGAAGGGCATACCAAAATGGAATGATAATAATAATAATAATGATAATAAAAGAGTGGGAAGGGAAAGATGGAAATCTGAAATGCGGAGAAATGGAATGAAAATGATAACAATAATAAAGATAATTTAAAGAATAAAAAGGGAATGATAATGATAATAACAATAATAAAGATAATTTAAAGAATAAAAAGGGAATGATAATGATAATAACAATAAGGGTTAATTTAAAGAGAGAGGGGAATGATAATGATAATAACAATAATAAAGTTAATTTAAAGAATAAAAAGGGAATGATAATGATAATAACAATAATAAAGTTAATTTAAAGAATAAAAAGGGAATGATAATGATAATAACAATAATAAAGTTAATTTAAAGAATAAAAAGGGAATGATGATAATAATAACAATAATAAAGATAATTTAAAGAATAAAAAGGGAATGGAGAAGCCCTAAATGCACAAAAATGTAATGAAAATGATAATAGTAATAAAAATGATAATAAAAAAGTGTAAAGGGAATCATAATTAATCATTTTTTTTATGAATATTCGTTCTGTTTCGTTCCAGATATTCGTTCATTTTCACGTAAATATAAAAGCGAAATGAAACGAAATATAGAATCAGACGTAAATATTCAAAAAATAGAAAACCAAAATTAAATTTAAAAAAGAAAACAAATAGAAACTTAAAAGATAAGAATTGTAATAATAAATTGAAACGAGAATCGAATAGATTTTAAGAATGAATAAAAAAAAAACAATAGAAACCTAAAAATAAAAGATAAATCGAAACAAGAAACGAACTGATAAAAATAAACAAATAGATAGAAAAAAACACAGATAAAAACAAAACACGAAAAAATACAAAAAAAATACAACCTAAAGATGACCAACTGACCTCCGACCCCCACTGACCCCCTCTGACCCCTCCCCCCCCCCTTTTGCTTATTTTGGATCCCGAAAGTCGAAAAGGCAAAACCCGCCCCTAAAAACACACAGGGCCTTCCCCCCCCCCACCCCGCCCATATCACCCCCACCCCACCCCCACCCCCACCCCCCTACGCATCGAGGGCATCGCCGTGGGAAAGGAGGGAGAGGAGGAGGGGGGAGGAGGAGGGGGGAGGGAAGGGGAAGGATGGGGGAAAGAGGGGGATAGGGCGGGTATAGAAGGGGGGAGGAGGGGGAAAGAGGGATAAGGGGGTGAAAGAGGGAGGAGGAAGAGGAGGGGGATAGGAGGGAAGGGGCAAGGGTGTTGGGGTATATAGACGGGAGGAGGTATCAGGGGTGGGCAAAGAAGAGGAGGTAGGAGGGTATTGGGGCATAGATAGGAGGAAGAGGGAGAGGGAGGAGGTGGGTCAGGGGAACACAGAAGGAACAGGGGGAGAGGAAGAGGGGAAGGGGGAAGAGGAGGTGAGGGGTTCCAGGGGAGCTTCTGGGGAAAGAGGGGGAGAAGGGGAAAGGGGGGAGAAGGGGGGGGTCAGGGGAGCCTGGGGAAGGGGGAGCAGGAAGAGGGCAGGAGAAGAGGGAGGGAGAGGGTAGAGGAAGGGGGAAGAGGAGAGGAAGAGGGCAGGAGAAGAGGAGGAGAGGAAGAAGGGGCAGGAGAAGAGGAGGAGGAGAGGAAGAGGGGCAGGAGAAGAGGGTGGAGAAGAGGGGCGGGAGAAGAGGAGGAGAGGAAGAGGGGCAGGAGAAAGAGGGAGGAGAGGAAGAGGGGTCAGGAGAAGAAAGGAGGAGAGGAGGAGAAGAGGGGCAGGAGAAGAGGGACAGGAGAAGAGAGGGGCAGGAGGAGAGGGACAGGAGAAGAGGGGCAGGAGAAGAGAGGAGGAGAGGAGGCAGAGAGGAAGAGGGGCAGGAGAAGAGGAGGAGAGGAAGAGGGTCAGGAGAAGAGGAGGAGAGGAAGAGGGGCAGGAGAAGAGAAGAGGGGGCAGGAGAAGAGGAGGAGAGGAAGAGGGTCAGAAGAAGAGCAGTAAGGGGGGAAGGAGGGAAGGAGGGGGCAGGGCAGCTTCAGGGGGCATGGGGGAGAAGAAGAGGGGCAGGAGAAGAGGAGAAGAGAGGGAAGAGCGGTAAGGGGGAAGGAGGGGGAGAGGAGGGGGCAGGGCAGCTTCTGGAGATGCTTCGGCTGCTAATTCTCCGGCGCGGGGGGGGGGGGGGGCGGGGCCCGCGCCGCACCTGCCTCGCTTTCCCACGTTCTCCTCTCGGCGCGTTTGGTTGTTGCGCTGTTCCTCTCTCTCTCTCTCTCTCTCTCTTCCCCCCCTTCGCTGCTGATGCTCGTGGCTGTTTCTCTCTCTCTCTCTCTCTCTCTCTCCCCCCCCTTCGCTGCTGCTGCTCGTGGCTGTTTCTCTCGGCTGTTTCTCTCTCTTCCCCCTTCGCTGCTCCTCTCTCTTTGGCTGTTTCTCTCGGCTGTTTCTCTCTCTTCCCCCTTCGATGCTCCTCTCGGCTGTTTCTCTCGGCTGTTTCTCTCTCTCCCCTTCGCTGCTCCTCTCGGCTGTTTCTCTCTCTTCCCCCTTCGCTGCTCCTCTCTCTTTGGCTGTTTCTCTCTCTTCCCCCTTCGCTGCTCCTCTCTCTTTGGCTTCCTTTTCCGTGGTTGTTTATTCCTTTGTCTTCAGTCTTGTTTCATATTTTCTATTTCTTTTATTTCCTGTTTTTGTGTGTTTTTTATTCTCCTTCTACTTCTTCTTCTTCTCCTTCTCCTCCTCCTCCTTCTTCTTCTTCTTTTTATTCTTATTCTTCTCGTATTCGTCTTCTTCTTCTCCTTCTTCTTCCTATTCTCCTTGCGCTCCTTCTCTGTTTCCTTCTTCTCCTCCTCCTTCTCTCTCTTCTTCATCTTATTATCATTGTTATTGTTATTATTATCGAATGTTATCGAATTTGATAATTTCCTCTTCGTTTTTATTCCGTTTCCGATATTGAGTTCATCGAAAATAAAAGAATATAAACACATGACCATATTAGGCGCTGATTTAAAAAGTGTTTCGATCCCATAACCTGGAAGTATAATCTTGCTTACGGTTCACGATAGAGTGTTCGATCCTTTAAAGACAAAAACAAAAAAGCGTCGCTAACCCAATCTGCTCTCTGACACAGCACATACTGTACGTAATTGTAATATGAATTAACAGTCATCATCTCTCACTTCTTGCTCGCTGAGGTAGTGGCTGTATATGTTATTACTTTTTTTTACGTTCTTTCTTTTTTTTTTTAAACTTGTGCTCTTGTTATTGGCAACAGGTTTTGCGGTGAGGAGACTCGACCTGAGAAAATGGCGGCCGCGATTAACGGTCTCGAGTCAGTCCGCCAACTCGACGTATTTACAGGCGATTTTAACCGACCGCGTGAGACCTAAACCGCTCAGCTGACCGATTCTTGGCTCGGCTGATGTCTGGTCTCACGCCAAAGTGTCGGTTATTCGCCTCGGAGACTCGCAAGTTGAGTAAATATGGAAAATGTGGATCTTTTTTTTTGAACTGCTTTGTTGCTTCGAACGCCGGGCTTAAAACAGGATCTGAACGAACAGGAGCTTCGGCCACTGGGGAAGACACCCTCCCCCCCCTCCTCCTCCTGTTTCCTTAATCTCTCCTCTCCTTCTTTTCTTCGTCTTCATCTTTTTCCATCTTCTTCTTCTCCTTCTTCGTATTCTTCTTCTTCATCTTCCTCCTCTTCCTCCTCCGCCGCCTAAGTCTTCCTTTTCGTTTTCTTCCCTTCGTCTTTTTCTTCTTCTTCCTCTTCATTTTCGTCTTCTTTATTCTCCTCATCCTCCTTATTTTCCTCTTCCTCATCCTACTCCTTATTTCCCTCTTCATCCTCCTCCTCCTCCTCCTTCTCCTCCTCCTCCTCCTCCTCCTCCTCCTCTTCCTCCTCCTCCTCCTCCTCCTCTTCCTCCTCCCTCTTCCCTCCTCCTCCTCCTCCTCCCCCTCTTCCTCCTCCGCTAAGATAAAATCATCTCCTTTTATGTCTCTTCCTCTCCTCCTTAGTGTCCTTTAGCGTCCTTTTCCTTCTCTTCCTTTTATAGAGCTTCTTCCTAAGGCCATTCCAGGAGGCTCTCTTTCGCTCTTCCTTGTCGGCTGCAAGAGAGAGAGAGAGAGAGAGAGAGAGAGAGAGAGAGAAAGAGAGAGAGAGAGAGAGAGAGAGAGAGAGAGAGAGAGAGTGAGAGTGAGAGTGAGAGTGAGAGACAGAGAAAGAGAGAGAGAGAGAGAGAGAGAGAGAGAGAGAGAGAGAAAGAAAGAGAGAGAGAGAGAGAGAGAGAGAGAGAGAAGAGAGAGAGAGAGAGAGAGAGAAAGAGAGAGAGAGAGAGAGAGAGAGAGAGAGAAAGAAAGAGAGAGATAATGAGAAAGAGAGAAAAAAAGAGAGAGAGAGAGAGAGAGAGAGAGAAAGAGAGAGAAAGAAAGAGAAAGAGAGAGAGAGATTCCTCGCTGCCCTTTTTTGCATATATAGTTTCCTTTGTTTATGTTTAAAATTATGGTGTTGTTGCTTAGTTCGCGCACATGTATATATACGGGCGCATGCAGGCACATACGCGCACGCAGGGACGCATAAACACACATGGACGCACAAACACACATACGCATGGATGCACATACACACACATGGACGCACACACACTCACACATGGACGCACGCACACACATGGACGCACACACACAAACACATCGACACGCACACACACATGGACGCACACACACAAACACATGGACACGCACACACATGGACGCATACACACACACACATATGGACACACACACACATATGGACACACACACACACACACACACATGGACGCACACACACACATACACGTGTACGCATCTATAAACTATAAACACACACTTATACTTTCACAAACACACACAAACACATTTACTTATACGTTTGTATGTATGTGAGCTCTTATGCACGTTCCTCTATCCATCTATCTATTCTTACATCTATTTTCGTCTATTTTACATCTATTTCTGTCTTTTTTACATCTATTTTCCTCTATTTAACATCTATTTTCCTATATTTTACATCTTCGTCTATTTTACATCTATTTCCGTCTATTTTACATCCATTTCCGTCTATTTTATCATCTATTTTCGTCTATTTTTCATCTATTTCCGTCTATTTTTCATCTATTTCCGTCTATTTTTCATCTATTTCCGTCTATTTTACATCTATCTTCGTCTATTTTACATCTACTTTCGTCCATCTTACATCTATTTCCGTCTATCTTACATCTATTTCCGTCTATCTTACATCTATTTCCGTCTATTTTGCATCCATTTTCGTCTATTTTACATCTATTTCCGTCTATTTTACATCTATCTTTGTCAATTTTCGTCTGTTTTACATCTATTTTGCATCTATTTCCGTCTACTTTACATCTATCTCCGTCTATTTTACATCTATCTTCGTGCTTTCCCGACCCTCGCCCCACCATAAG
>NC_091572.1:2987303-2989803 GCF_042767895.1 Penaeus vannamei
GTCTGTCTGTCTGTCTGTCTGTCCACGCGGCGCCGCTGGCAAGACACACGTCGTCCCGGGAAGTGAACCTTGTGAACCTTGAACATTAATCCACAACGGAACTAGACTGGACATATTTCCGGTTCAGGGAATGAAAAGGGGAGGGAGTGTGGGAAGGGTGGAGGAGGAAGGAAGAAGGGGGAGGAAAGAGAAAAGAGTGATAGAGGAAGGATGAAAGGGGAGGGAGGGAGTTAGGAAGAGTTGGTGGTGGGGGGAGGGGAGGGAGGAGAGAAGGTGGGGGAAGGGGAAGAGGTGTGGGAGAATGAAAGAGGGAGAGGAGGAGAGGTGTCTTGGGGAGATTGGGGAAGGAGGGGAGGGTGTGCGTGGGGAGGTTGGGGAGAGAGGGAGAGGGTGTGATATTGGGGACGTTGGGGAGAGGAAGGGGGAGGGTGTGTGGGGGGGTTTGAGGAGGGGGGGAAGGGAGAAGAGGGGGAGGTGTGTGTGGGGAGGTTGGGGGAGAGGGGGGGGAGGAGAAGGGGTGGTTGAGGGGGTGGGGAAGGGAGAATACGGAGGGTAGTGCGGAGATGTGAGGGAGAGAGAGGGGGAGGAAGGTAGTCCGGGAGATGCTGAGGGGGGGGGGGGAGAGAGGAGGAAGGTGGTGCGGGAGAGGCTTTAGGGGGGAGGGGGAGAGGGGAAGAAGATGATCCTAGAAAGTAGCGGGTTTAGAGAAAGGAAACCGGGTGTGGGGCAGAGAGGGGGAGGGGAGGGGGGGAGGGGGGGGGGGGGAAATGCAAGGGGGATTTTGTCCTCCACATTTCCGGTGGAAGCAACGAAGGTGTTGGACTTTCTCATTCATCTGTTTATTTTTCTATTGGCTTATCTTCACTTCTTTATTATTTTCCTTTTCTTTTCTTTTTTTTTTCTTCCTTGTTTTAAATCTTTTTTTTTTTTTGATAAGGCAAATATGTGTGTATAAAATGATGTTTATATATATATTTTTTCCTTTTTCTTTTTTAAATCTATTTTATTTTATTTTATTTTTTTTATAAGGTAAATATATGTGTATAAAATGATGTTTATTTTTTTTCTTTCCTTTTCCTTCTTTTTCCTGTTTTATCTTACAAAAGAGACTTAATTGGCACTGAATAGTATTAAATATAACCTTTGTGGAATAGTATCTATAAGAATAAGCGAAATATGTGACACATTTAAATATCTTTTGAAAAAAATAACGAAATGTGTTTATTTCCGCAAAAAAAGGACAATTCAGATATAAACCATCCCCCCCCCCTTTATTCAAATTAATTCTCATTTCTACCTATTTTGCCCCATCTCTCAACGCCCTCTTGAAGCTCCCTCACCCTCTCCCTCACTTTCACTCTCATTCTCATTCTAACTCTCACTCTCACTCTCACCCTGTCTGTCCCTTACTTTCATTCTCACTCTCTCCCTCACTTTCACTCTCACTCTCACCCTGTTTGTCTCTCACTCTCACTCTCATTCTCACTCTCACCCTGTCTGTCCCTCACTCTCACCCTCAGTTTCACTCTGTATGTCCCTCACTCTCACTCTCACTCTCACTTTCACGTTCACCCTGTCTGTCCCTCCACTCTCACTCTCAAGTATCATGCACTCTCCCGCCCCTCCTCTGTCCCCTCTTTCCCCTCGAATTTCTCTCCTTTCACTCCTCTCTCTCCCTCTCCCTGAGGGGAGTCTCCCTGAGTCCCACCCTCCTCTCTCTCCTCTCTCTCTCTCTCTCTCGAACTCTCAACCCTCTACCTTCTCCCTCGCCCACCATCACCCTCACACTCTACCTTCCCTCTCCTCTCCTCTCATGACTCCTCGCTCCTCCCTCTCACCCTCTCTCCTGAAACTCTCACCCTCTATCTCCCTCTCACCCTCACCCTAATTTAACTTCCCACTCTCACACTCTCCCCCTTCCCCTTTCCTTCCTCCTTCCCCCTCTTCCTCCTCACCCCCTCACCCTCTCTTTCACCCCCACCCCCTCTCCCTCCTCACCTCCTCCTCACCCCCTCCCCCTCTCTTTCCACCCCCACCCCCACCCCCCGGCCATCCTCACCTACCATCCCCCTCCCCTCCCTTTCCTCTCCTCCCTCTCCCCCTCACTCCTCACCTCTCTCCCTCACCTCACCCTCTCTTTCACCCCCCACCCTCCACCCACACCCACACCCCGGCTATCCTCCCCCTCCCCCCACCACTCTCAAGGGCGATCTGGAGTTTCACTGTTCTTCCCCTCCATTACCGTCGTCTTCTCCTTCTCCAATCCGTATAATGACAACTTCCGGCTGTACCATATCCACGCACAACACTCTTACCCTGCACCCCCCCACCCCCCCTTCCTTCTTGTCCCTCCTCCCCTTCTTGTCCTTATCCTCTCTCCTGGCCCGTACCCCCCCTCTTTGTCCCTACCCCACTCTTCATCTGTACCCCTTCTCTTGTATCCGTACCCCTCCTTGCCTCTCTCTCCAGTTGACCTTCTCTGCCTCTCCTCTCCCTTTTT
>NC_091572.1:3012303-3017303 GCF_042767895.1 Penaeus vannamei
ACACGAAGGCCGTTTCGCGTGTGTCCCTTGGGAGAAAAAAAAATAAAAATAAAAAAAGGATTCCACAATCTCCCGGCCTTCGGGGTGTCTCTCTGTCTGCCTGTCTGTCTGTCTGTCTGTCTGTTTTCTGTCTTTCTTTCTTTCGCTCTATCGTTTTGTCTGTTTGTTTGTCTATCTCTTAGTTTTCTTTCTTTTGTTCTGTCTCTTTCTTTTTTTTGCTTTCATTCGTTTTTTATCGAGCTTTCTTTTTTTTCTCGCTCTCTCTATCTATCTGTTCATATCTCCCATATATATTCTCTTTACTCTCATTCTCTCTCTCTCTTTCTTCTCTCTCTCTCGTCTCTCTCTCTCTCTCTCTCTCTCTCTAACCTCTCTCTCTCTCTCTCTCTCTCTCACACTCCCTCTTCCTTCTTCCTCTCTCCTCTCTCTCTCTCTCTCTCTCTCTCTCTCTCTCTCTCTCTCTCTCCTCTTTCCCTCTCTCTCCTTCCTCTCTCTCCCTCTCTCCTCTCTCACCTCACCACCACTCCTTTCTTCCCTCTCCTCCCCCTTCCCTTCCCTCTCCTCCTTCTATCTCTCCCTCTCCCTCTTCCTCTCCCTCTCTCCTTCCCCCTTATCCGAAAAAAAGAAGAGGAAACGAGCTTTATAGACAAAAAAAAAGGAATTTTCTCACTCGCCAGTATATCAAATTCCTCTAAAAATACTGGCCACGTAATTGCATACCTGGCAACCCTTCCTCAGGCCCAGTACGGAACCTTTCCCTGGAGGAGGAAGAGGAGGAGGAGGAGGAAGAGGAGGAGGAGGAGGAAGAGGAGGAGGAGGAGGAGGAAGAGGAGGAAGAGGAGGAGGAGGAGGAGGAGGAAGAGGAAGAGGAGGAGGAGGAGGGAGGAGGAAGAGGGAGGAAGGAGGGAGGAGGAGGGAGGAAGGAAGAGGGGGAGGAGGGGGGAAGAGGGGAAGGAGGAGGAGGAAAGAGGGGGGAGGAAGAGAGAGGAGGAGGCAGGGAAGAGGGGGAGGAAAGAGGGAGGAGTGAGGGAGGAGGAAGAGGAGGGAGGGGAGAGGAGGGAGGAAGAGGAGGGAGGAGGGAAAGAGGAGGAGGAGGAGGAGGAGGGAGGAGGAGGGAGAGGAGGGAGGAAGGAGGGGGAGGAGGAGGAGGAGGAGGGAAGAGGAGAAGGGGGTAGAGGAGGTAGAGGAGGAAGAGGAGGAGGGAGGGAGGAGGAGGAAGAGGAGAGGAGGAGGAGGAGGGAAGAGGGAGGAGGAGGGGAGGAGGAAGGAGGAGGAGGAGAGGGAGGGAGGAAGAGGCGAGGAGGAGGAGGAGGGGAGGGAGGAGGGAGGAGGGAGGGAGGAAGAGGAGGAGGAGGGAGGAGGAGGAAGAGGAGGAGGGAGGAGGAGGAAGAGAGGAGGGAGGAGAGAGGAGGAAGAGTGGAGGGGAGGAGGGAGGAGGAAGAGGAGGAGGAGGAGGAGGAGGAGGAAGGAGGAGGAGGAGGGAGGGAGGGAAGAGAAGGAGGGAGGGAGGAGAGGAGGAAGAGGAGGGAGGGAGGAAGAGGAGAGGGAGGTAGAGGAGGGAGGGAGGAGGGGAGGGAGGAGAGAAGGAGAAGGAAGAGGAGAGGAGGAGGAGGGAGGAGGAGGAAGAGGGAGGAGAGGAGGGGAGGAGAGGAAAGAGGAGGAGGCAGAGGAAGAGGAGGAAGAGGAGGAGGAAGAGGAGGAGGGAGGGAGAAGAGGGAGGAAGAGGGAGGGGAGGAGGGAGGAAGAAGAGGAGGGGAGGAGGGAGGGAGGGAGGAAGAGGAAGAGGAGGAGGGAGGAAGAGGAGGAGGAGGGAGGAGGAAGAGGAGGAGGAAGAAGAGGGGAGGAGGAGGGAGGAAGGGGAGGAGGGAGGAGTAAGAGGAAGAGGAGAAGGGGGGGAGGAAGAGGAAGAGGAGGAGACAGGAAGAGGAGGAGGGAAGAGGGAGGAAGAGGAGGAGGGGTGGGAAGAGGGAGGAGGGAAGAGGTGAGGAGGAAGAGGAAGAGGGAGGAGGGAGGAGGAGGAAGAAGAAGAGGGGGAGGAGGAGGGAAGAGAGGAGGAGGAACAGGAAGAGGGAGGAGAAAAGAAGAAGAGGAGTGAGTGAGGAAGTAGGGGGAGGAGGAGGGAGGAGGCAAGAGGAAAAGGAGGAGGAGGAGGAAGGGGAGGGAGGAGGAGGAGGGAGGAGGAGGAAGATGAGGAGGGAGGAGGAGGAAGAAGAAGAGAGAAGGGAGGGAAGGAGAAGATGGAGGAAGGAGGAAGAGGAGGGAGAAAGGAAGAGGAAGTAGGAGGAGAGAGAGAGGAAGATGAGGAGGAGGAAGAAGAAGTGGGGAGAGGAGGGAGGGAGGGAGGAGGAGGAAGGGAAGAGGAGGAGAAGGAGGAAGGAAGAGCGGAGGAGGAGGAAGAGGAGGAGGAGGACGAGGGAAGAAGAGGAGGAGGAGGAGAGAGGAAGAGGAGGGGGAGGGAGAGAGGAAAGGGAGTGGGGAGGAGGAGGAGGAAGAAGAGGAAGGGGAGGAGGAGGAGGAAGAGGAGGAGAGAATAGGGAGGAGGCAAGGAGGAGGAGGAGGAGAAGGGAAGGTAGAAGAGGAGGAGGAGGAGGGAGGAGGAGGAGAGAGAAGGGGAGGGTAGGAGGAGGAGGGAGGAGGAAGGAGGGAGGGAGGGAGGAGGAGAAGGAAGGAGGGAGGAGGAAGGGGGAGGAGGAGGAGGGAGGAGTAAGAGGAAAAGCATGAAGGAGGAGGAGGAATAGGAGAGGAGGAGGGAGGAGGGAGGAGGAGGAGGGAGGAGGAGGAGGAAGAGGAGGAGGAGGAGGAAGAGGGAGGGAGGAGGAGGAAGGGGAGGCAGGGGGAGGAAGAGGAAGAGGAGGAGGAAGAAGAAGAGAAGGAAGGATAGAGATAGAAAAGGAGGAGAAAGAAGAAGAGAAGAAGAGGAGGGAGGAGGAGGAGGAAGAGGAAGAGGAGGAAGAAGAGAGAGAGGGAGGAGGAGGAAGAAGAGAAGGAGGGATAGAGATAGAAAAGGAGGAGAGGAGGAGAAAGAGGAAGAAGAAGAGGAGAAAGGGGGAAGAGGGAGGAGGGAGGAAAAAGAGAAGGAGGAGGAGGAGAGAGGAGTAAGAAGAAGAGGAAGAGGAGGAGAATAAAGAAGAAGAGGAGGAGGAGGGAGGAGGAAGAGGAGAAGGGAGAATTTGTGGGAGGAGGGAGAAGGAGGAGAAAGAAGAAAAATAGGGAGGAGGAGGGAAAAAAAGAAGAAGAAAAAGAAGAAAAAGAAGAAAAAAGAAGAAGAAGAAAAAAAAAGAAGTTAAGAAGAAAAGAAGAAGAAGCAATAAGAAGCAATAAGAAATAATAAGAAGAGAGACCAGAGGGGAGTGCGGCCCCTTATCCCGCCATAGGCGACCGAGCATCTTCCCCCGCACACGCCCCCCTCACCCCCCCACCACCCCCACACCCCCACACCCCCGCCACGCAACGCCCGCGACAGGTGCTTTTGGGCGCCTCCTTGCGGTCGCGGGCGGCGCTCCTCTCGGCTCCCCAGCGTCGCCCGTACTTCTCCTTCCCGTCGCGTCTCCATTCCCAAAATTGGCACAGCCATTACCACGCATTCGGACGCGACGAGATCCCGCGTTCGAGTGCAGACGAACCCGACAAAAACGTGTATTTCACTCTTTGTTTTATTATTTCCATGTTTTTTTTTTTTTCTGCCTGTGAGTATGCGATCGCGATTAGTGTAAAAAAAAATAAAAGTAAGAGAGATCTCTATATACGTCTACAAACGGTAAAATTAAACGACAAAATATTCATAATTGTAAAGACAAGTAAGAGTATCGGTGGTTCAGTGGTAGAATTCTCGCCTGCCACGCGGGAGGCCCGGGTTCGATTCCCGGCCGATGCAATAATTTCATAATTTTTTGATAATTCATTGGATGAATATAGATAGATAGATAGGATAGACAAATTTAATTACATCCCCATCAAGAGGTACGTACAGCAGCCTCTCCCCCCCACCCCTCTTCACCCGTGCCTGCCCTTATCTCTCCTCCCACCTCCCCCACCCCATCCCTCCTCCCATGACAGTGCAGGAGAGGAGGCTTCGTGGAGGGCATGAGGCATGGGGTGGGGCATGAACCATGAAATGGGGCATGAGGCATGGGGGGTGGAAGCGCATGAGGCAATGTGGGGGAGCAGCATGGGAACCACATGAGATGAGGCATAGATCATGAGGTGGGGCATGAACCATGAAATGGGGCATGAGGCATGGGGTGGGGCATGAGGCATGGGGGGAGGCATGAACCATGAGATGAGGCATAGATCATGAGGTGGGGCATGGAACATGAAATGGGGCATGAGGCATGGGGTGGGGCATGAGGCATGGGGGGAGGCATGAACCATGAGATGAGGCATAGATCATGAGGTGGGGCATGGAACATGAAATGGGGCATGAGGCATGAGATGAGGCATGGAGCATGATGTGGGGCATGAGACGTGAAGTGGGGCACTGAGGCACGAGATAGGACATGGGGCACGAGATGGGGCATGGGGCACGAGACGGGGCATAGATCGTGGGGTAAGAGGAGGCGAGTGTGAGGCTAGAAAAGATAAAATAAAAGCATCTTATATCTTTTTAAATTAATGTGGATACCAAGATCAGCTTGTGATCAGGCATACTTGACACGTGGACGAAAGTGTTAAAGGAAGATAAAAAAAAGATAAAAAAGGAATATAGAAAGATACATAGACACGCATATACATATAAGCGTAGATATACATGTTAAAAAAGATACACTATCCACAAAATAGATTTATAGAAACAGACATACACATACATTGATAAAATCGATTGATACTAAATAAAGTGTCCGAGAAAAAGATAATAATAATAATGATAATAAAAGATAAAGAACAAAAACGAGAAAAAATGATATGAAAGAAATCAAATAAATGAAGGAATCGATAATTGATAAAAAAAAAAATAATAATAATAATAATGGTAGAAAGAAAACAAAACGAAAAAAATGAAT
>NC_091572.1:3034803-3037303 GCF_042767895.1 Penaeus vannamei
CAGCGCTCTGAACAGCCCCGTCTGCCCCTTCAGGAGTGATCTACCTCGGTTATAAAATCATTTTCTTCGGGGCCTTCTCGGGGGAGAGGCAGGGGGAGGGGGAGGGGGAAAGGGAGAGGAAGGGGGTGGGGGTGAGGGGAAGGGAGAGGAAGGAGGGGGGAGGGAGGGGGAAGGAGAGGAAGGAGGGGGGAGGGGGAAAGGGAGAGGCAGGAGGGAGGGAGGGGGACGAGGGGGAAAGGGAGAGGCAGGGGAGGAAGGGAGGGGGAAGGGGAGAGGCAGGGGGGAGAGGCAGGGGGGAGGAAGGAGGGAGGGAGAGAGGAGGGGGAAAGGGAGAGGAAGGAGGGAGGGGTGAGGGGGAGGGGGATAGGGAGGAAGGAGGGGAGGGGGAGGGGGACAGGGAGAGGAAGGAGGGGAGGGAGAGGAAGGAGGGGAAGGGGGTAAGGAAGGAGGGGAGGGGGAGGGGGAAAGGGGAGAGGGGGAGGGAAAGGGAGAGGAAGGAGAGGGAGGGGGAAAGGGAGAGGAAGGAGGGGAGGGGGAGGGGGAGAAAGAGAGGAGGGAGGAAGGAGGAAGGGGGTAGGGGGGAAGGGAGAGGCAGGGGGGAGGGGGGGAGGAAAGGGAGAGGAAGGAGGGGAGTGGGAGAAGAGGGAAGATACGGGGTGGAAATGAGAGAGAAAGAGAGGAGGGGGAAGTGAGAGAGAAAGAGAGGAGGGGGAAGTGAGAGAGAAGAGAGAAAGAGAAAGGATGTCGCGGCGTGAGAGAGGCATCCGGAGATAAAGAGGAGATGATGATAAATGCGGGAAGAGGGATAGCGGCGAGAGGATCCCGTGCGGAAATGGCGGACAAATTCACGTGCGGAGGAGCGGGTGCGCGCGCGCGCGTGGGAACGGAGACGCGGGCGCTCACTCACGTCTGAGCGCGTGGACGGAGAGAGGAAAAGGGAAAAAAAAGGAAGAAAAAAAAGAGGGAAAGGAAAAGGAAAAAAAGGAGGAAAAGGATACGAGGAAAAGGGAAAATAAAAAGATGAGAAGATAAAGGGAAAATAAAAGGAAGAAAAAAGGAAATTAGAAAAAAAGAGGGAAAAATAAAAAGAAGAAAAGGGGGAAAATTAAAAAAGGGAAAAGAAAAGGAAAAAAGGAAAAAGGAAACGAGGTAAAGGAAAGGTGGAAATAAAGAAGAAAAAGGGAAAAATAAAAATAAAGGAAAAGAAAAGGGAAAAATAAAAGAAAGGAAAAAAGAAAAGGGAAAATAAAAAGAAAAGAAAAAACAAAAGAAAAAGGAAAAGGAAACAAGAACATAGAAAAGGAAAAATAAAAAGAAGAAAAGAAAAAGAAAAGAAAAAAGAAAAAGGAAAGGAAAGAAAGAGAAATAATAAGAGGTACGTGTATGGAAGAAAGGGAAGAGAGAAGGAAGGTAGATAGTCATGGAGATAGTGTGACAGAAAAATGAAAGAGAGAGAGAGAGATAGATAGAGAGAGAGAGAGAGAGAGAGAGAGAGAGAGAGAGAGAGAGAGAGAGAGAGAGAGAGAGACAGAGACAGAGAGAGAGAGAGAGAGAGAGAGAGAGAGAGAGAGAGAGAGAGAGAGAGAAAGAGAGAGAGAGCGATAGCGAGAGAGAGAGAAAGAGAGAGAGAGAGAGAGAGAGAGACAGAAATATAGACAGAAAGAGAGAGAGAGCGATAGCGAGAGAGAGAGAAAGAGAGACAGAGAGAGAGAGAGAGAGAGAGAGAGAGGGAGAGAGAGGGAAGAGAGAGAGAGAGAGAGAGACAGACAGACAGACAGACCGACGTCCCTCCCTCCACCCTCCCACCCGACAGACCGACAGACCGACAGACCGACAGACAGACAGACGGGCCGCGGCGGGCACACGCCCCCGAGGGCATCCCGCCCGGTAGCCACGCCCGGACCGTGGGAGCGTTCCTGAAGGGGCGGCCGACGGTGGACGAGGCCGGGGGTGGGGTGGGGGGGGGGGTGGGGGTGGGTTGGAGGTGAGGAGGGGGGTAGGTGGGAAAGGGAGATGGGGAGGAGGTGTAGGATGGGAAGGGAGATGGGGAGGAGGTGGGGAGGGGAGAGGTGGAGAAGGAGGGGAAGGGAGATGGAGAGGAAGTGGAGGATGGAGAGAAGAAGAGGAAGGTGAAGGGGGAGGAGGAGGGAGGAGGGGAGAAGGAGGTGGAAAGGAGATGGAGAGGAGGGGATAAAGGGGGAAGGTGAAGGGGAGGAGGAGGAGGAGGGGGAGAAGGAGGAGGAGGGAGATGGAGAAGAGGTGAATAAAGGGGGAAGGTGAATGGGAGGAGGAGGAGATGGAGAGGAGGTGGGGAAGGGAGAGAGAGAGGAGGTGGTTAAAGGAGGAAGGTGAAGGGGAGGAGGAGGAGGATGGAGAGAAGAAGAGGAAGGGAGATGGAGAGGTGGATAAAGGAGGAAGGTGAAGGGGGAGGAGGAGGAGGAGGGGGAGAAGGAGGGGAAGGGAGATGGGGAAGAGGTGGATAAAGGGGAAGGAGGTTGGA
>NC_091572.1:3044803-3047303 GCF_042767895.1 Penaeus vannamei
GGAGGAGAAAAAAATAATAATGATAATAATAAGGGTTATAGTAATAATAAGGAGGATAGGGAGGAGGAGGTGGTGGTTGTGGTGGAGGAGGAGAAGAAAAAGAAAAACAAAAACAAAAATGAAATTTAAAAGGAGAAGGAGGAAAAGAGAAAGGAGAGAAAAGAAGAAGGAGGAGGAGGAGATGGAGAAAAAGAAGAAGAAGAATACGAAGAAGAAGACGAAGAAGAAGTAGAAGAAGAAGAAGAAGACGAAGAAGAAGAAGAAGAAGAAGAAGACGACGAAGAAGAAGAAGAAGAAGACCAAGAAGAAGAAACGAAGAAGAAGAAGAAGAAGAAGACCAAGAAGAAGAAGAAGAAGACGAAGACCAAGAAGAAGACGAAGAAGAAGAAGACGAAGACGAAGAAGAAGAAGAAAATACAAAGAAGAAGAAGAAGAAGAAGAAGAAGAAAACGAAAAAAGAAAAAAAAGTAAGGTCATTTTCAGCTGACCCGTGATATTGCAAGATGACCCGGCCCCCCCCATCCCTCCCTCCTTCTCCCTCCCTCCTTCTCCCTTCCTCCCCCCTCCCCCACCAACACCTCCCTCCCCCTCCCCCACCACCTCCCCCCCCTCCCCCACCCCTTCTCCTTCCCTGTCACTGTTGAGCAACATTGATAATGCTGTTGATGGGAAAAGGGAAGAGGGAGTAATTGTGGAAGAATTTATTGGGCGTGGGAGGGGGTGGGAGGGGTGGGGTGGGGAGGTGGGGGTGGGGAGGGAGGGGGTGGGGAGGGGAATGAGGGATGGGGAGGGGAGAGGAGGAGGGATGGGGGAAGAGGATGGAGAGAGAGAGGAGAGAGGGAGGGAGGGAGGGAGGGGAGAGAGGAGTGGGAGAGGGAAGTGAGCGGTGGCAGAGGAGGAGGAAGGATGGGGAAGAGGGAGAGGGGGATGGATGAGGAAAAAGAGGGAGAGAAGGAGAAGAGGGACGGGAGGGAGGGATAGGGAAGGGAGAGAGGGAGCAGGGAGGGAGAGGGAAAAGAGAGGGAAAGGGATGAGGAAGAGGTGTGGGGAGGGGATTAAGGGATGAGGGAGGGAAAAGAGGGAGAGAGGGAGGAGGGAGGGAGGGAGCGGTTATTATATTTTCTTCTTGTTTTTTTTCTTTCTTTCTTTCTTTCACTTTCTTTTATTTTTGTTTTCTTTTACCCTGTTTTATTATTTTTTCTTCTTGTCCTTTTTCCCTTCTTTCATTTTCTTTTATTTTCATTTTCCTTTACCTTTTTCATTATTTTTTCTTGCTGTTCCTTTTTATCCTTTCTTTCATTTTCTTTTATATTTTTTTTTCTTTACCCTTTTTATTATTTTTTCCTCCTGTTTTTTTCTTTCTTTCGTTTTCTTTTTCTTTTTTACCCTTTTTTATCATACTTTATTCTTATTTTTTTCTTTTCTTTCACTTTCTTATATTTTCGTTTTCCTTTTCCCTTTTTCATTATTTTTCCTTCCTGTTCTTTTTTCCTTTCTTTCATTTCCGTTTTCCTTTACCCTTTTTTATATTTTTTTTCTTCCTGTTCTTTTTTTTTCTTTCTTTCACTCTCTTTCATTTTCTTTTTATTTTCATCTCCCTTACCTTTTTCATTATTTTTCTTCCTGTTTGTTTTCTTTCTCTTCTTTCATTCTTATCCTCGTTCTTTGTCCCTTCCTTTCTCTTCTCGACTTTCCTTATCATCTCCTGACCTTTGACCCCGCCCCCTCCCCCTATTTCTCCTCCACTTCCTCCGTTCTTATCATTTTTATCTTTCCCTTTAGGTCTCGCTTTCTCCTTCTCCTTCTTTTCTTCTTCCTTTTCCCCATCTTCTTTCTTCTCTTCTCTCTTTTTTTCACCTTCTTTCTTTCTTTCTTTCTTCCTTCAATCATTCTTTCTCCTTTCTTCTTCCCTCCTCCCTTCTTTCTCTCTTTCTCCCTTCTCCCTTCTTTCTCCTTTTCTTCTTCCCTTCCTTCTCCCTTCTTTCTCCTTCCTCTCACCGGCCTGACCTCTCGCCTCATCCCCCCCCCCGCGAGGTCAAACCGGGGTCACGCGCGCAGCATCCCCGGCGATTCCAGGGCAGATTCTGAGGTCAATCTGTTCCTTTCTTGCAGAACGTGAGAGGAACAACCCCTCCCCCTTCCCCCTTTCCCTCCCCTACGCCCATCCCCGCCCACGCCCATCTCCGCCCACGCCCATCCCCCCTCCCCCTTCCCCTAAGCCCATACCCCATCCCCCCTCCCCCCTCCCCTACGCCTACCCTCGCCCACGCCCATACCCCCTCCCCTACGCCCATCCCCGCCCACGCCCATCCCCCCTCCCCTACGCCCACCCACGCCCACGCCCATACCTCCTTCCCACGCCCGCAAGCAGCCCGTCCTTTTCGTGGGTCGTGGGAGGGAGGCGTAGGGGGTGGGGGTGGGGGGGTTGAAGGAGGGGTGAAGGAGGAGGGAGTGTGGTAGGGAGGGGAGGGGAGGGGGGAGTGGAGGAAGGAGGGGAGGG
>NC_091572.1:3052303-3054803 GCF_042767895.1 Penaeus vannamei
GAGGGAGAGGGAGAGAGAGAGGAAAAGGGGAACAGGGAGAAGAAGAGCGGGGAGGGAGAGGGAGAGGGAGAGAGGAGGGAGAGGGAGAAGAGAGGGGAGAGAGGGAGAAGAGAGAGGGGAGGGAGAAGAAGAGAGGGGAGAGGGGAGAGGGAGAAGTGGCAGAGAGAGAGAAAGAAAAGAAAAGGAGAGGGAGAGGGGGCAGGGAGAAGGAGAGAGGGAGAGGGGGCAGGGAGAAGGAGAGAGGGAGGGGGGGGTTGTGTTTGCATGAAGCAACTGTTACAGGCTGTTTCATGCCGTCACGTTGCGGAGGCTGCTCGCTTTGTCTCCATTTCTCTCTCTCTCTTCTGTTTATTTCCGTCTTTCTTTGTCTGTGTATTCTCCCTCCCCCCCTTCCTCCGCTCTCGTTCTTTGCTCTCTCTCTTTCTGTCTATTTGTCTGTCTGTCTATATATCTTTCTCTCACACTCCCTGTCTCTGTGTCTGTCTCTGTCTCTTTCTCTCTCTCTCTCTTTCTCTTTCTCTGTCTCTGTCTCTGTCTGTCTCTGTCTCTCTCTTTCTCTTTCTGTCTCTGTGTCTGCCTGTCTGTCTGTCTGACTCTCTTCTCTGTCTCTGACTCTCTCTCTCTCTCTCTCTCTCTCCTCTCTCTCTCTCTCTCTCTCTCTCTCTCTCTCTCTCTCTCTCTCTCTCTCTCTCTCTCTCTCTCTCTCTCTCTCTCTCTCTCTCTCTCTCTCTCTCTCTCTCTCTCTCTCTCTCTCTGGATAAATCGTTAGACAAAATACACAGACAGACAGACATATATCTCTCTAGTCCCATAGACATGGATCTCCTCCTCTTGGTCCCCCTCCCCCCCTCCCCCGTCCCACCTGCCCCCGCCCCCCCGTCCCACCTGCCTCCCCCCCCGCCCCCACCTGCCCCCCACCCCGTCCCACCCGCCCCCCCCCCCCGCCCCCGGGGAGGGGGGGGGAGGGAGGGAGGGGGTGAGGGGGGGAGGGGGTGAGGGAGGGGGCGAGGGAGGGGGGTGAGGGAGGGAGGGTGGCGAGGGAGGGAGGGGTGAGGGAGGGGGTGAGGGAAGAGGGGTGAGGGAGGGGATGAGGTAGGGGGCGAGGGAGGGAGGGGGTGAGGGAGGGGGCGAGGGAGGGGGTGAGGGAGGGAGGGGGCGAGGGAGGGAGGGGTGAGGGAGGGGGGGTGAGGAAGAGGGGAGGGGAGGGGATGAGGTAGGGGGCGAGGAGGGAGGGGGTGAGGGAGGGGGCGAGGGAGGGGGTGAGGGAGGGAGGGGGCGAGGGAGGAGGGGGTGAGGGAGGGGGTGAGGAGGGGGCGAGGGAGGGAGGGTGAGGGAGGGGGTGAGGGAGGGGGCGAGGGAGGGGGCGAGGGAGGGGGGCGACGGAAGGGGTGAGGGAGGGGGTGAGGGAAAGGGGCGAGGGAGGGGGCGAAGGAGGAGGGGTGAGGGAGGGGGCGAGGGAGGGGCTTTCAGCACGTCTCCCTTACTGCTCCTCCTTCCTCCTCCTCCCTCTCTCTCTCCCTCCTTCCTTCAGAAAGAGCATGGGAATGGAGAAAACCGAGAGACAGAGAGAGAGAGAGAGAGAGAGAGAGAGAGAGAGAGAGAGAGAGAGAGAGAGAGAGAGAGAGAGAGAGAGAGAGAGAGAGAGAGAGAGAGAGGAGAGAGAGAGAGAGAGAGAGAGAGAGAGAGAGAGAGAGAGAGAGAGAGAGAGAGAGAGAGAGAGAGAGAGAGAGAGAGAGAGAGAGAGAGAGAGAGAGTGGGGGGTGGGAGGGGAAGAGAAGGGAAGGAGAGAGAGAGAAGGGAAAAGGAGGGAGGGAGGGAAGAGGAAAAGAACCAAGGGAAAGTAGGAGAGAGACAAAGGGAGTAAAGAAATAAAGGAAGAGTGGAAAATGGAAAGGAGAAACGAAAGAAAGGAAGGGCGAAGGAGGAATAAAAAGGAATGGAAGAGAGAGACAGACAGACAGACAGACAGACAGACAGACAGACAGACAGACAGACAGACAGACAGACAGACAGACAGACAGACAGACAGACAGACAGACAGACAGACAGACAGACAGACAGAGGCAGAGGCAGAGGCAGAGGCAGAGACAGAGAGAAATAGAGAGACAGAGACAAAGAGAGAGACAAAGAAAAAGGAGAAACAGAGAGAAAGAGAGACAGAGAGAAAGGGAGAGATAGAGACAGAGAGAAAGAGAGAGACAGAGAGAATGGGAGAGAGAGGGAGAGAGAGAGAGAGAGAGAGAGAGAGAGAGAGAGAGAGAGAGAGAGAGAGAGAGAGAGAGAGAGAGAGAGAGAGAGAGAGAGAGAGAGACAGAGAGAGAGAGACAGAGTCAGAGAGAAAGAGAGAAAGAGAGAGACAGAGTCAGAGAGAAAGAGAAAGAGAGAGACAGAGACAGAGAGTCAGAGAGAAAGAGAAAGAGAGAGACAGAGACAGAGACAGAGACAAAGACAAAAACAGAGACAAAGAAAGAGAAAGAAATAAAGAGAAAGAGAGAGAAAG
>NC_091572.1:3062303-3067897 GCF_042767895.1 Penaeus vannamei
TCTCTGCTCTCTGTCCCCGCGCGTCGAAGCCGTTCGGTCACGCTTTCGAACACGCCCGCCATGCGCAGTGACGTAAAAAAAAAACAAAATAAAAAATGAATGAATAGAAATATAGAAAACGTTCTAAAAAAAAATAGATAAAAGAAATAATGAAAAATAAACCAGAAAAAGATGAATATTAGAATATGTAATAAATAGAAACTATGATGATAAATACATAGAAAATATGATAATGAATATATAGATAGAACAAATGCCAATAAATAGATACAAAAGTAATAAACACCAAAAATACGATAATAGTTTTTAATAAATGATCATAAGTAAATAGAAAGAAAAGGTAAACAGAAGATCAAATAAACAAATGATAATAAATAGAAAGAAATGATAAACAGACGAACAAATACACAAATAAAGTGAACTAAAAGCAAAATGAAAGAGAGAGACAAATAAACAAATAAAGTGAACTAAAAGCAAAATGAAAGAGAGAGACAAATAAACAAATAAACAACTAAAAGCAAAATGAAAGAGAGAGACAAATAAACAAATAAACTGAACTAAAAGCAAAATGAAAGAGAGAGACAAATAAACAAATAAACTGAACTAAAAGCAAAATGAAAGAGAGAGACAAATAAACAAATAAACAACTAAAAGCAAAATGAAAGAGAGAGACAAATAAACAAATAAACTGAACTAAAAGCGAAATGAAAGAGAGAGAAATAAACAAATAAACAACTAAAAGCAAAATGAAAGAGAGAGACAAATAAACAAATAAACAACTGAAAGCAAAATGAAAGAGAGAGACAAATAAACAAATAAACTGAACTAAAAGCAAAATGAAAGAGAGACAAATAAACAAATAAACTGAACTAAAAGCAAAATGAAAGAGAGACAAATAAACAAATAAACTGAACTAAAAGCAAAATGAAAGAGAGAGACAAATAAACAAATAAACTGAACTAAAAGCAAAATGAAAGAGAGAGACAAATAAACAAATAAACTGAACTAAAAGCAAAATGAAAGAGAGAGACAAATAAACAAATAAACAACTAAAAGCGAAATGAAAGAGAGAGACAAATAAACAAATAAACTGAACTAAAAGCAAAATGAAAGAGAGAGACAAATAAACAAATAAACAACTAAAAGCGAAATGAAAGAGAGAGAGAGAGAGAGGCCCCCGCAGGTCCGCAGAAGGTGTGTATAAATTGTTGCCCGGAGACGCTCTCCTTCGCCGGTGATTCACGCGGGTGTGAGCGGGCTTCAAGGGCGAGGTCTTCGAGGGCGAGGTCGGTGAGGGGCGGAGGGGGGAAGAAGGAGGGAGGGGGGAAGGAGGAGGGAGGAGGGGGAGGAAGGGGGTAGGAGGTAGAGGGAGAGGGGAAGGAGGAGGAGGGGGAAGAGGGAAAGGGGGTAGGAGGAGGGAGAGGAGTCTGGGGAAGGGGGAAGGAGGAGGAGGAGGGGGGGGGAGTGGGCGGGGCAAGGGTGTCGGCTCTGGATGATCGGCGGCAAATCGGGTTCAAGTAAAAGGCCGATTCAGGTTTATGTCATCAGTATCTTTATTTCGTGTCTAAAAAAAGAAAAAGAGGAAGAGAGCGAGAGAAAGTGAGAGAGAGAGAGAGAGAAATAGAAATTATGAGGATAATGAAAAGTATGAGAATAATGAAAATCATAGAGAATTCATCATCCTCACATCCTCATAACCCCCACTTCCCCTCCACCCCTTCCCACCACCCCTCCCCCTTCACCCCTTCCCCCCTCCCCCCTCCCCCCCCCTCCTCCACATCTCGTATTTCTTTCCCTGAGACGATCTCGGGGAAGGGGAATTTCCTACAAGATCCTTCCCTTTCTCACGGGGATCACGGGGTCCTCCTGAGGCTGATGACGTCATCGGAGGAGGCGGAGGACACGCCGAGGATGTCGCTAAGATAACCGCAAGGTCTGACATCCCGTGCGGGCGCGTGCGTGCGCTCTCTATCTCTCCTTCTCCTCCTTCTTCTCCGGTATGTGTCCTAGGATGAAATTTTACTACGACCTATTTTTAAGGGTGTGTCGCCTTTGCAGTTTCTCGCTTCTCGCTATTCTTTGCTTTCTTGGTTAGATTTCGTTGGTTTTTTTTCTGTCTCTTTCTCTCTCTTCTTTGTTCGTTTTATCTCTCTCTGTTTTTTTGTTTGTTTTTTTCTCTCTCTGTGTCACTCTCTCTCTCTTCTTAACAACAACATATATATATATATATATATATATATTTCTCTCTATCTCTCCTCTCTATCTCTCTCTCTCTCTCTCTCTCTCTCTCACTCTCTCTCTTTCTCTGTCTCTCCCTCCCCCCTCTTCTCTCTCTCCCTCCCTCCCTCTCTCTCTCTCTCTCTCTCTCTCTCTCTCTCTCTCTCTCTCTCTCTCTCTCTCTCTCTCTCTCTCTCTCTCTCTCTCTCTCTCTCTCTTCCTTGCTCGTTTTCTCTCTCTCTTTCTCTCTCTCTCTCTCTCTCTCTCTCTCTCTCTCTCTCTCTATCTCTCTCTCTCTCTCTCTCTCTCTCTCTCTCTTCCTTGCTCGTTTTCTCTCTCTCTGTTTCTCTTTGTCTCTCTCTGTCTCTCTCTCTCTCTCTCTCTCTCTCTCTCTCTCTCTCTCTCTCTCTCTCTCTCTCTCTCTCTCTCTCCTTTCTCCCTTCTTCTCTCCCTCTCCCTCTTTTTCTCTCTCCGTCTCCACTGACCTCCATCTCTCCCACCCCTCACTACCCTCCTCTACCCCTCTCTCTCTCCCTCCTCCCCCCTTCTCTAATTTCTTCCTCCTTCTGTCCCCCTCTCTCTCCCTGAGTGGGCGGGCGAGCGAGTGTCCCCAACGACGCCCAAAAGCTCGCGTGGGCGCCTCATCCAACGCATTTGGAATCACGACTCATTTGCGAGCAGATCTTGGGGCGATCTGGGCGTGAGCTCTTCTCTCTCTCCTTCGTTTCCACCACCATCATCATCATCCTTGTTCATATTTTCTTCTTTTTCTTCTTCGTCTTCTTTTTCTTCTTCTTCTTCTTCTTCATCGTCTGCTTCTTCTTATTCTTCCTCACACATTTTCCTATCCTTATCTTCCTCTCCCGTCTTCTTCTTTTTCTTCTTCTTCTTCTTCTTCTTCTCCTCCTTCCTCTCCTCCTCCTCCTCTCTCCTACCCCTCCTCCTCCTCATTCCCTCCTACCCCTCCTACCCCTCCTTCTCCTCCTCCTTCTCCCTCTCCCCTCTTTATTCCCCCTTGTTCTATCCCCCCTTTTTATCTCCTTGTGGTCCTCCTCCCTTCGCAGAGTCCCCCAGGCTCTCGACCTCTACATCTCCCTCAGATTAATTACATTACTTAATTTCATCAGATTAAGATTGTGATGGTTAATGATGCATAAATAAATAAATGAATAAATAAATGAATAAATAAATAAATAAATGAATAAATAAATAGATAAACAAATAAATAAATAGATAGACAGACAAATAAATAGATAGATAAACAAATAGATAAATATATAGATGAATAAATAGACAGAAAAATAAATAGATAGATAAACAAATAGATAAATAAATAGATGAATAAATAGACAGATAAACAAAAAAATAAATCAATAGACAGATAAACAAACGAATAAATAAATAGAGAGATAAACAAATTAATCAATAAATATGAAGATAACCAAATAAATAAATGAATTATAGATAAAGTTTTTGAAATAGAGAAAAGTAAAGAAAAAAGAAAAGGAAAGTTTGTGTAGTAACGAATGGAAAAAAAGATAAAGATAAAGAAAAAAGGAAAATATAAGAAGTATCTTAAAGAAAAAGAAAGTAGTTACGAATAAAAAATAATTATAACATTAATGAAAAGAAATGAATATAAGAAATCGTATTTTCGAGAAAAAAGAGAAACGAAAAATAAAAGTTTTAGATACGAATATAAAAAAGAAAAAGATTAACAAAAAATAAAAGCTAAAGAATCATCATTTAAAGACAAAAAAAAAGTGTTTAGAGGGACGTGACAAAAAAAAAAGTTTAAGAAAAGAAAAAGAAAAAAAAGGATTGAGAGGGACAGGGCAAGAAAAAGTAAAATAATTAAATAAATAAAATAATAAATGCATAAATAAATAAATAAATAACAAGTATTGAGAGGGACGGGACAAGAAAAAGTAGAATAATAATAATAATAATGAAAATAAAATATTGAAAGGGACAGGCCAAGAAAAAGTAAAATAAAAAATAAAATAAAAATAAAAAATATATAAATTAAAAATTGTTCAGAAGGACGTGACAAGAAAAAGAAAAAAAAAGTATTTAGAGGGACGGGACAAGAAAAAGTAAAAATAAATAAATGAATAAAGCATTTAGAAGTACGTGTCAAAAAAAAAAAAAAAAAAAAAAAAACATTTAAAGGGACTTGATAAGAAAAAGTAAAATAATAATAATAATAATTAAATAAAGTATCGAGAGGGACGGGACAAGAAAAAGAAAAGAAATAAAAACATTGACAGGAACAAAAAAAAAAAAAATAATAATAAATAAATAAAATAAAAATAAACAAGTATTGAGAGGGACATAACAAAGAAAAAGTAAAAAAAAAAAAACATTCAGATGGACGGTGCAGCAACTGTGTCTGTCTTCTGCGGTTCTCAAATGAGGAAAGATGGAGGCGACGACCCAGCCTTTTCTGCTGCTCTGTTTAAATGCCCGGATTTGAATTTAAATGCTGATCTTGGCTTTCGTCTTGTCTAGTATAACGTCTTTTTTCTCTTTCTTTTTTTTACGCTTTTTTTTGGGGGGGGGAGGTGGCTGTCACATCCGTCTGGTCAATAGAGACAATCTACCAAACTGACGGTTGTTGTTCGGGTAATTTCTCTGTCTTTCTTTCTCTCTTTCTTTCGCTTTTTCTCTTTTCTTTCTTTCTTTCTTTCTTTCGCATCTCTCTTTCTTTCTCTCTTTCTTTGGCTTTTTTCTCTCTCTCTTTCTTTAGATCTTTCTCTCATTCTCATTCTCTCTCTCTCTTTCTTTCGCTCTTTCTCTCATTCTTATTCTCTCTCTCACTTTCTTTCTCTCTCTTCTCTTCTCTTCTCTTCTCTCTCTCTCTCTCTCTCTCTCTCTCTGTCTCTCTCTCTCTCTCCCCTCTCTCTCTCTTCTTTCTTCTATTCTCTCTCTTCTCTCTTCTTTTCTCTTTCTTTTCCTCCCCTCTCCCTGTCTCCCATACACCCTCTATCCCTCTCCCCTCCCAACCTCCTCTTATCTCCCTCTCTCAATTTCTGTTTTTCTCATTTTTCTTTCTTTTTATTATTATCATTCTTCTTATTTCCTTTTTTTTTTCTTCTATCGTCCGGAGGTCCTGTTGGCTCAGTCGCGGCGGGATTTCCCTTCGCCCTCTCAGCTTCCCCGGCGCTGCGAGGGAGAGAGAGAGAGGAGAGGGAGGGAGGGAGGGGAGGGAGAGGGGAGAGAGGAGAGAGAGAGAGAGAGAGAGAGAGAGAGAGAGAGAGAGAGAGAGAGAGAGAGAGAGAAATGGGGGGAGAGGGAGGGAGGAGGGAGAGGGAAGAGAGAGATGAGGAGAGGAGGGAGGGAGGGAGAGGGAGGGGAGGGGGGGAGGGGGGATGGGG
>NC_091572.1:3073397-3080897 GCF_042767895.1 Penaeus vannamei
TCCTTCTCCCTCCTTCAATTTAACCCTTCCCTCCTCCTACCTCTGCCTACCTCTCCTCCTTCCCCTTTTCCTCCTTCCCTCCCTCTCCCTCCCCTCCCCACCTTCCTCCCCCGTTCCTCCACTCCCACCTTCCACTCCCTCTCCTCCTTCCTCCCTCAACTTCTTCCCTCCTTCCTCCTCCTCCTTCCCCTCCTCTCCACCTTCCTTCTCCTCCCTCCCTTTTCCCCCACTCCCTTCCTCCCACTCCTTCCTTCCTTCCCAACTCTTCCACTTCCCTACCCTTTCCTCCCTCCCCCTCCTCTCCCTTCTTCCCCCCTCCCTCCCTGGCTGGCAGCTACAACAGTCCTAAGAAGTTGTAAGTGCTGCAACCTGACTAAATGATCCCCAATAACATTCCTCCGGGTTGCCACTTACTATGGGGTGGGGAGATGAGGGGGAGGGGGGGGGAAGGTGACGGTTAATTAGTGACACCTGGGGGGAAGAGGGAGGAAGCTGGGAGGAAGGAGGAGAGAGGAGGGGGAAGGGGGAGAAGGAAAGAGGAGGAGAGAGGAAAAGAGAGGGAGAAAGGGGGAGGGAGAGGGAGGAAAGGGAAGGAGAGAGGAAAGGAGGAGAAAAGAAGAGAAGAGAAAGGGAGAAGGAGGAAGAAAGAGAAAGTAGGGAAAGGGAAAAAGAGAAAGGAGAGGTAGAAAAGGGGGAGATAGAGGAGAAAGAGAAAGAAAGAGGGAAGAGAGGTGGGAAGAAAGAGAGGAAGGGGTGAAAGGGGGTGGAAGAAAGGAGAGAGACAAGGAGGTAGAATGATAGAGAGAAAAGGGGGAAGGGGGAGAAAGGGGGGAAGGAGGGAGACAGACAAAAACAAAATAAAGAGGTGGGAAGGAAATGAAAGGTGGGGGGAGGGAGAGAGGAGGGATAGGGGAGGGACCAGTGAGAGGAAAGGGGGGAGAAAGGGAAATGAAGAAAGAGGAGATAGAGAAAAGAAGAGAAAGTAAAGTAATGACAGAACGGAAAGAAAGGTTAAGAAAGGAGATGAAAGGGTTGAGAAAGAGAAAAAAAACAACAAAGAATATGTGATGAAAGAAGGAGAAATCAAAGAAAAAAAATTATCTTTCTATTCTTTTTTCATCTTTTCTCTCTTGAAATCGAACCGAAGAAGGAATAGAAAAGGGAAGAAAAGAATTAAGTAGATGAAGATAGACAAAAAAATATATGATTGGACTTAACACGATATTTGAGAAGTTTGTTAACCACTTCACTTGAATTATATAAGATAGATAAATAGATAGATCGGTAGATAGATAGAGATAGACTAGATAATACAGATAAATAAAATAATATATATATATAGAGTATATATATATATATATATATATATATATATAGATATATATGAGGAGAGATATAGAGAGAGAGAGAGAGAGAGAGAGAGAGAGAGAGAGATGTAGAGAGAGAGAGAGAGAGAGAGAGAGAGAGAGAGAGAAAGAAAGAAAGAAAGAAAGAAAGAAAGAAAGAGAGAGAGAGAGAGACAAACAGACAGACAGAGAAAAGAAGAAGATCGCGTGACTAAAAGAGACAAACAAACAAAAACAACAAGAAAGAAAAGAGAGAACCCAGAAAACGAAAACAGACAGACACACATCACATCAACAGGGGGGGGGGGAGCGTCTTCAAGATACAAAGCACGCCTATCTTGACATACTTGAGATTGCTAACATGACGCCGAGATGAAGAAGTCACGTCAACGGCACTTCGTCCGAATCCCTTGTGGCACTTGGCACTCCTTATAAGAAAATAGAATATCTGGCACTTGGCACTCCTTATAAGAAAAGAAAATAATGAAATAAAATAAATAGATAGAGAGATAAGTAAATAAAGAAATAAGAGGAAATATTTATCATCCTTCTATCTTAAACCTAAAAAAGAAAGAAAAAGAAAGAAAGAAGGAAAGAAATAAAGAAGGAAAGAAAGAAAGGAAGAAAGAAAGAAAAAAAATTAAAGAAAGAAGGAAAGAAAGAAAGAAAGAAAGAAAGAAGGAAAGAAAGAAAGAACGAATGAAAGAATGAATGAAAGAAAGACAGAAAGAAAAAAAGAAAGGAAAGAAAAAAATAGACAAAAAATAGATACATCAAAAATAAAAAGATCCAAAAAGAAAGAAAGAAAGGAAAAGAAATAGACTGAAAATGAAAGATAAATAAATAAATAAATAAGCAACAACAAAAAAACGATACCAAATGAAGACAAAGTCACGACACAAGCAACCGAACGCACATACCACAAGACATAGTTGCCGTGCCCAAGATGCCAGGGCGAGATGGAGAGCTCCTTGACCTCAGCGTCTGGCATTCCTCCGTCAAGATGCTGACCACGTGGCAGGTAGATAACAGGTAGACGAACTCACCTGGCTGCGAAGATGCTGGTCACGTGGTCGCCAATTGCAAGACGGCAGGTGGCTGGTAATTGCTTGTTGGGTCGTTTGCTTGCTTTTTGGTTTTATTTTTTGGATTTTATTATTATTATTATTATTATTATTATTTATTTATTTTTTTTTTACTGTGGTTGATTTTTTTTTTTTTTTTTTTTTTTGGTGTTTTGGGGATATTTGTTTATTTGTTTGGTTTTATTCTTATTTTTATTTCTATTATTATTTATTTATTTATATATTTATTTATTTTTTTATTTTATTATTATTATCATTTTTTGACTGTGGTTGATTTTTTTGGTGTTTGGTGGATATTTTTTTACTTGTTTGGGTTATTTGTTGTTTATCTTTGGGTTGATTTTCATTCTCTTGCGATCTATTTATTTCAGTTATTTTTTTCTTTTATCTTAGGTTTCATTTTCATTCTCTTACTTGTGATTTATTTTTCTCAGTTATTATTATTATTTCTTTAGGTTTGATTTTCATTATCTTTGATTTATTTATCTCAGTTTTTTATTTTATTCCATTTAGTTATTGTTCATCTGTTGTGATAAAGACCTATTGATCTATGGCATATTCTATTAATTTAATTATGATCTATCTACTTTCGTCATTATCATTATTATTCTTTTTAAACCAGAAATTTGTCTTCTTTTCAGATAGTTTATGAATATCAAACAAGATGAAGAAGTTTTTGTTTTAAGATTTCTCATATTCTTAAGAATTGGCGTTCCAAGAAAGATGAAATAATTCGTATTTTATTCCCGTGTTTTTTTTTTTTTTTTTTTTTTTATCCTCAAAGTGAAACTATCCACACACAAAAAAAAAAAAATGAAAAAAAATACACGATACAAAATTACTCAAAATCGAATGACTCGTCTACTAATTTGCATAATTACTTAAAATCAGATTATTCATAGAGTGACTTTCCTCTCCATAAATATTGGAAGAGAGGCAAGTCACCCTCCTCTCCCTTCCCCCTCCTCCCCCCCTTCCTTCCTCCCCCTCCTGAGACTCAGCCACACCTCCCCTTACTCCCTCCCTCCCCCTCCCTTCCCTCTCCTCCCACCTCACTTTCCCTTCCCTCCCCTCCTCCCTCCCTTCCCCTCTCTTCCCTCCTCTCCCCCTCCCTTCCTCCCTCCCTTCCCCTTCCTCCTCCTCCCTTCCCTTCCCCCTCCCTTTCTCCCTCCCCTCACCCCTTTCCCTTCCCCCTCCTCCTCCTCCCTCCCCTCCTTCCCTCTCCTCCCTCCCCTTCCTCTCCTTCCTTCCCTCTCCCTTCCTCCTCTCCCTCCTCCCTTCCCCTTCCCTCTCCCCCTCACCCCTTTCACTCTCTTCTCCCCCACCTCCCAATTTTCTCTCCTGAAGCCGTTACCCTTCTCTTTCCTCTTCCTCTCCACCTCTTCTACTCCCTCCTTCTCCCTCCTTCATCTCACCTCCCCTCCTCACTCCTTCCTCTCACCTCTTCCTTCCCCCTTCCTTCCTCCCTTCCCCTTCTTTCCCCACTCCCCTCACTCCTCCTCCCTCCTTCTTCACCCCCATTTCTTTCCCAGCCGTTACCCCGTGTTACCAGTAAACCCCAACGTCCAGGAAAAAAAAAAAAAAAAAAAAGGTCACCGAGCAAAGGTCACAGACAGATCGGTTCAAGAGAGGTCAAAGGTCACAGATCGGTTCAAGAGAGGTCAGTCACATCCGGTTCAATAAGAGAACCGCGAATTTCCCACGAGATAGATAGATTGTCGTAACGTTTCTGTTCGTGTTCAAACCCTTTCAGTTATGGAGGGTCAGGTGCCTTTTAGATGGAGGGAGGGGGGAGAGGGTAAGGAGGGGGAGGGAGAGAGGAGAGAGAGGGCAAAGAGGGGGAGGGAGGGCGGGGGGTGAGGGGATGACAAGGGTAGAGGGGGAGGGTGGGGGGAGAGGGGGATGGGATGACAAGGGGAAGGGGGAGGGGATGACAAGGTGAAGGGGAATGGGGACAGGTGGGGGTGAGGGGATGACAAGGGGGAAAGGGAGAGGGTGGGGAGGAGGGGATGACAAGGGGAAGGGGAGAGGGGTGGGGGAAGGGTGAGGGTGGTGGAGAGGGATGACAAGGGTAAGGATGGGGAAAGAGGGTGGGGGTGGAGGGGGATGACAAGGGGAAGGGGAGGGAGGGTGGGGGTGGAGGGTGGTGAGGGGATGACAAGGGTAGGAGGGATAGGGGGAGGTGGTGAGGGAAAAGTAGAGGGGAAGGGGAGGGAGAGGGTAAGGCATGGGGGAGTGGAGGTGGTGGGGGGGGGAAGAGGTGGAAAGGGGGAGGAGGAGGTCCTGAAAAAGGGAGGGATGAAAAGATAGGAGGGAGGAGGGATGACAAGGGAATGGGGAGAGGGTGGGGGTGAGGGGATAACAAGGGAAGGGGGATGGTGAGAGAGGAGGTGTATGCGAGGGGATGACTTAGGGAAGGATGGGGGGGAGATGGTGAGGGAAAAAAGAGGGGAAGGGAAGAGGTGGTGGTAAGGGGAAAATATGGGGTAGGAGGGGGAGGTGGTGAGGGGATGACAAGGGGAAGGGGGGATGGTGGGGGTGGGGGAAGGGGGAGGTGGTAAAGGGATGTCAAGGGGGGAGGGGAGGTGGTGAGGGGAAAATAGGGGAAGGGGAGGAGGAGGTCTTAAAAGGGGGTATAGGCAGAAAAGGTGGGGGAGTTGTTTTAAGATTTATCTGTTTTGAATGGGAGGGAGGGGGAGAGGGGGAGGGGGGAGGGTGGGAAGAGGGTATGACAAGGGGAAAAGGAGAGGTGGCGGTAAGGGATAAAAGATGGGAAGGGAAGAGAGGAGGTAGGGAAGTGAAAAAGAGAAGAGGGAGGAGGTAGTAAGGGGAAAAGAGGAGAAGAGATGAGGAGGAGAGGGAGAAAAAGAAGGGAAGGGTGGAGGAAGGGGAGTAAGGGGAAAAAGGGTGAAGAGGGGAGAGGTGAATAAGTGAATAAAGAGGAGAAGAAGAGAGATGGATAAGGGGAAAGAAGAGAAGAAGAGGGGAGAAGTGAATAAGGAAAAACAGAGGAGAAGAAGAGAAGAGATGAATAAGGGGAAAAAGAAGAAGAAAACATGAGAGGAAATCTTAAGAGGGCATAGAAGAAGGAGAAGAAGAAAAGAAAAGAGAGAGAGAGGGGAATTGTCTTCAGATTTTCTCACGCAGACAAAGACAAGATTAGGTGGACGGGATAAGATACCAAGGAGTGGATCTTTTTTTTTTTTTTTTTTCTTTATTCCTCTCCTTTTTTATTACTTTTTTTCCTCTCATTTTTTTATATTATTATATATATATTTTTTAAAAGATTGATATTTTTTTTTCATTTCAATATATATATATATATATATATATATATATATATATATATATATATATATATATATATATATATATTTTTTTTTTTTTTTTTTTTTTCCTCTCTTTTTTGTATAAGATTGATATTTTTTCCATTCGATACATATATATATATATATATATATATATATATATATATATATATATATATATATATATATATATATATATATATACATATATAAATATATATATATATTTTTTTTTTTTTTTTTTTTTTTTGTATAAGATTGATACTGGGCGATTATGCAGCGTCTTAATCTGTTTCTTCTTTATAAGATCGGTTGTTCAGTGAATGTGTGTCTTTAAGAGTTTTTTTATGTATTCAAGAAAGGGGTTCATTAAATCTCTAACTTATGTATATGTATTTCTATTTATTTCTGTTTTTTTGTGGCTTCTATTACAATCTATGCCTATACATATATACGTCTAACATATCTATATACATAAATTATTTTTATTTTTTCCTCTAACCGTGATCTAGAATAACCCCTTTAAAAAATTCTTAGCAAGATAGAGTCCTATTTCAATGTGTTTGTTTGTTTTTTTTCTAAATATTTCTTTTTTTTCTCTCTCTCTTTTCGTTTTTTTAAATTGATCTTTTTAGTTTATTTATTTATTTTTTGCTTTTATTTCTTTGTTTCTTTTTTTCGTTTATTCTATTTTTATTTTTTTCCAAATATCTTTCGTTCAGACTCCACCCCCTCGCCTTACCCTATGACGTCACACCCGAGAGCCACTAACATACTTATTGAAGTTCAATTGAAATTCTCGATCGCCTTATCGCTTGCACGTGCCCGAGGCTTATCCTTATCTCTGTGGGAACAAGCCATTACCCACTCCAGCCACGATAAGGTGCGATAAGGGACGGGTCGGCGTCGATAAGAAGAAGGATCTGGTCGACACACGCCGTCCATGTTGAAGCTGAGGGGATGTTGGTGTTTTGGGGGGGCTTTTTTATTCGGGGGTTGGGGTGGGGGGGTGTATATATGTATGTATGTATATATATATGTATATATATATATATATATATATATATATATATATATATATATACATATATATATGTGTGTGTGTGTGTGTGTGTGTGTGTGTGTATATACATACATATATACATGTACATACATACACACACACACACACACACACACACACACACACACACACACACACACACACACACACACACACACACACACACACACACACACACACACACACATATATATATATAAATATATATATATATATATATATATATATATATATGTATATATATATATATATATATATATATATATATATATATACATACATGAAGTCAGTCACACACTCAACCACACACACCAACATACACGCGAATATATAACATACAAATCTGTTTCTCTATGAGCGATTATTGTCGTCCCACTTCAAGCCAAGGATTTCATGAATCCCTATAAGATAATAAAAAAAAATCCAGTAATCCCCTCATATCAATAAATCGCCCCCTTGCCCACCAACAAAGGAAATCCTACCATTAAATCAAAAGACAACAAAAAAAAGACAAAAAAAAAGACAAAATCTGAAATTAAAAAAAAAAAAATCCCCCTTTTGTTCTTTAATTTAGCCTCCGAACATCCTAATAAGTTCGATACTCTTCCAATTATCTTAAAACGAGTCTATCAACAGCCTAAGAAAAGACAAAAGTGAAGGAGATAAAGAAAAGACTAAAAATTGGGGTCTATTGTCTA
>NC_091572.1:3085897-3088397 GCF_042767895.1 Penaeus vannamei
ATCTTCCTCTTAATAAATTTCCTCAAAATTGACCTAATATATAAAGGGAATTACATACATACTTTAAAAGAAAATAAAAACAACAAATCCAAATATATTTCACATGACCTTGATCCCAAATTTGCTATTACACATCTTCATCTTAATAAATATCCTCAAATTTGACCTAATATGTAAAAGGAATTACATACTTACTTTAAAAGAAAAAAAAAGAAGAAATACAAATATATTTCACATGACCTTGATCCCAAATTGGCTATTACATATCTTCCTCTTAATAAATTCCCTCAATTTTGACCTAATATACAAATGGAATTACATACATACCTTTAAAAAAATCCAAATATATTTCACATGACCTTGATCCCAAATTTGCCTGACATTAACGTGCTTATGACCCCCTGCGTTCTGGACACATCAGGTCAGGTGTAAAGACTGACACCGGCATGTGACCCAGGCCGAGCTCGTGACCTCCCTCGGTAGTGTGACCTCTCGCGTTATAAGAAGATGATATGACCTCTGAAGGAGTTCTGGGGCGTCTTGGGAGGTCAGAAAAGGGGTCATGTGATACTATGGTATATCATGGGACGTGTGGTAGAGAGATATATTTATAGGGTTTGTGGTCAATGCGTCTTTTTTTTTTTTGTTTATGTCTTGGATGTTGGAAGGGTATGTGGATATGTGTGTGGATGTGTGTGGATGTGGCTGCTCTTGAGAGTACGTGGATCTGTACAGGTGGATTGAGATTCTGGGAAATGAGCAGCCATATACGGGTATCAGAATATTATTCTTTCTCTCTGTCTCTGTCTGTCTGTCTGTCTCTGTCTCTCTCTCTCTCTCTCGTTGCTTAATTATCTCTCTCTTTCTGTCCCTCTCTCTCTCTCTCTCTCTCTCTCTCTCTCTCTCTCTCTCTCTCTCTCTCTCTCTCTCTCCCTCTCTCTCTCTCTCTCTCTCTCTCTCTCTCTCTCTCTCTCTCTCTCTCTCTCTCTCTCTGCGTGTGTGTGTGTACGTGAGTGTGTGTGTGTAGGGCTCTCTCTCTCTCTCTCTCTCTCTCTCTCTCTCTCTCTCTCTCTCTCTCTCTCTCTCTCTCTCTCTCTCTCTCTCTCTCTCTCTCTCTCTCTCTCTCTCTCTCTCTCCCCCCCACCTCCCCATCTCACAGGGGTGACTCTGCCACGCTCCTCATTATCCGTGGCGAGGTGAGAGGTGACGCCCCCACCACCCCGCCCCTGACGCCTTCCCCCTCCACCTTCCTCACCCCCTCCTCCTCCCCCACCCTCACATACGCCCTCTTCTTAAAATCCAACGCCCACCGCCCTTCAAGGGACTCCCCCCCCCCACCCCTCCACTTCCCCGCGCCCTAAGGTCAGGCAAGGTCATCGCCGTGGGAAGGTCGAAGGTTGGAAATTAAGGGTCAGTCCAAGCGGAGGTTTCGGGTTGATTCTGTTAAGGGGGAGGGTGATCAGCTGATTGAATATGTCAGTGCACGTGTTTTTTTTTTTTTTTTTTTTGGCAAGGTTTTGAATTTTGTAGGTCAGTTTTTTTTTTCTTTTTGGTTTGCAGATTTTTTTCCTTTTATTTTAGTTTAGTTTTTCACGTCTTTTTCTTTTTTCACTTTTTCTTAGAATTTTTCGTATCTTTTTCTTTGTTTTTCGTATCTTTTGCTATTAGTTTTTCAGATCGTTTTCTTTTAGTTTTGCATATTTTTTCCTTTTAATTTCTCAGATCTTTTTCTTTTATTTTTTAAAAGATATTTATATTTTAGTTTTTTTTCAGATATTGCATACATATTGCAATTCTTATAAAAATATTCATATAGATGTCATTAGAAAAGGCCGATAAATATTCAGAAACGGAAGAATATCTAAAAAAAATAGATGGATAAATGGGAATAAAGATGAAACAATTATGTATTACGTATAAACAACGCTCCCTTACCCCCCTCCTCCCCCCTGATAAAAAGATAAAAGATAGAAATATATACAAATTCAGAAATAAGAATAAGTGTGTACTAATGGGAATAAAATGAAATATATATATATATATATATATATATATATATATATATATATATATATATATATATATATATATATATATATATATATATATATATTACGTATTATCCTCCCCAAGAAAAATATATATAGAAATAATGAAATATAGAAATATACACAAATTCAGAGATAAAAAAACGCAAGTATTGATGAGAATAAAATGAAAAAAAACGTATTATCCTCCCCAAGATAGAAATATGACTAAAGAAAAGCAATAAAAGATAGAAATATAAAGAAACTCAGAAAAAAAATAGACTAAATTAACGCATGTACTGATGTAACACACAAAAGGACTCGTGCCAGAAGACCCCCTCCCTCCCTCCCCACCCTCCCTCCCTCCCACACCCCTGCCCCTCTCCTTCCCCTCCCTCCCTGGCGGACGCCCTCCCTCCCTCCCGGGCAATCCCTCCCCCGTCTCCCCCCCTCCTTCGCCCTCCTCCCCTCCC
>NC_091572.1:3098397-3100897 GCF_042767895.1 Penaeus vannamei
CTTCTCTTTTCTCTCTACTTACCTCTTTCTTTCTTCTACTGTCCTTTTCCACGGACCCAGATTCTCTCTCTTCTCCTACTTACTTTTCTTTTCCTTCTGACCCTCTTTCTCTCTCTTTTCCTATCTTACTTTTCTTTTCCTTCTACCCTCTTTCTCTCTCTTCTGCTACTTATCTCTTCTCCCCTATCCTTCTCTCTTCATCCCCTTCTCTCCTTTCTACCTTTTTTTCCCGCTCTTCTTCCTTCTCTCCTCCTCACCCCCTTCTCCCTCTCACCTCCTTCACTCTACCCGCTATATTTGTCTCTCTTCCTTCTCCCCCCTTCTCTCTCTTCTACTTCCATCTCTCTTCCATCTCCCTTCCCTTCTCTCTCTTCTACTTACTTCTCTTCCTTCCTCTTTCTCCCCCTTCTCCTACTTCTCTTCTTCTCCTTCCTTCTCTCTTCCTTCTACCTCTCTCCCCCCTACCCCTTCCTTCCTCTTCTTCTCCTTCCTTCTCCTCCCCCATCTCTCTCTTCCATCTCCCTCTCTTCCATCCCCCTTCCTCCCTCTTCCTTCTCTCTTCCTCCTACTTACCCCCTCTCTTCCTTCTACCCCCTCCCCCCCCTTTCTCTCTTTCTTCTCCTTCCTTCTCCCTCCTCCTCCTCTCTCTCTTCCATCTCCCTCCCCCTTCTCCCTCCCCTTCTCTCTCTCTTCATCTCCCTCCCCTTCTCTCTTCTCCTCCTCCTACTTTCTTCCATCTCCTCTCCCTTCTCTGTCTCTTCTCCCACTTACCCTCTCTCTTCCTCCCTACCCTCCCCCCCAACCCTCCCCCACCCCCTTGTCTTATCTCCGTGCTCTTAGGACTAAAACAAGGATTATCATTTATCCGGTATTTCTGGGATCCTCCTTCCCTCCCCCCCTCCCTCTTCCTCTTTTAATTCGGGACACGCGTTACAATTTTAGGGTATTTTGCACTTTACCGTGATCACTTGGGCCTTCTCTCTTACTGTCTCTTCTTTCTCTCTTTCTTTTCTCTCTCTTGCCTGTTTTTTTCTCAAGCTCTCTCTTTTTTTTATTTCTCTGTCTCTTTATTATTTTGTCTTTTTATTTTTCCTCCTCTCGTATTTTTATTTGTTTCTTTCTTTTTTCTCTTGATGCCTCTCTCTCTCTCTCTCTCTCTCTCTCTCTCTCTCTCTCTCTCTCTCTCTCTCTCTCTCTCTCTCTCTCTCTCTCTCTCTCTCTCTCTCTCTCTCTCTCTCTCTCTCTCTCTCTCTCTCTCAATCTCTCTCTCTCTCTCTCAATCTCTCTTCCCTCTCTCTCTCTTCCTCTCTCTCTCTCTCTCTCTCTCTCTCTCTCTCTCTCTCTCTGTCTCTCTCTCTCTTCTCTCTTCCTCTCTCTCTCTCTCTCTCTCTCTATCTCTCTCTCTCTCTCTCTCTCTTATCCCCTCCTCCTCTCTCTCTCGTAATCTCATTTTAGTAATTCTCTCTCGAAACATATTATTCAAATCATCTCTTTAATAAAACGTAATCAATACCATAACGTAAAAAAAAGAGAGCTAAAAAAAATATAACCACCGACCTTGCCTCAAATACCGTGACCTCTTCTCGGCTTTGACCCCCGCGACCCCCCGAGATTATCGAGGTCAGAACCCGGGGATTACACCTTCGCATTGTCTTCCGTTCCGAACCCGTCTTTTGTTTCGCAAATTAGACCTCTAAACCGGCCGCATTATGCCTTATCCCTCGTCACGGCGCCGGAGAAGGGGGGATCTAAGCTCTCCTGTGCCATGGGGTCTTTGTACCCTGTGTCTGGTCTTTGTACCCCGTGTCTGGTCTTTGTACCCTGTGTCTGGTGCCCATAGACGCCCGAGAAAAGGGTTATGGGGAAGTGTCTTATGTCTGTTGTGTGTTATTGTTATGTTGTCAATGGGTGCTAATGGGGTAGTGGGATGCTTCCGTTGTTTGTAGAAGGGTTTTGTTGAAGTTCCTTTTTTTTCTTTCCTTAATTTTCTGTTTGTTTTGGAGTTATTTGGATGGTTTGTTAATTAAAATTGTACGAGGCCTGATCCAATGAATTATTATTATACGGACATGCATAAATAAACATAAATAAATAAACATAAATAAATAAACATAAATAAATAAACATAAATAAACATAAATAAATAAACATAAATAAATAAACATAAATAAATAAACATAAATAAACATAAATAAATAAACATAAATAAACATAAATAGATAAACATAAATAAACATAAATAAACATAAATAAATAAACATAAATAAACGCATATCTGTCAGTCTAAATATGCATATCTACAGATAAATAAAATATTCCTTATACGGACATACATACACACATAAATAAACGCATATCTATCAATCTAAACATGTATATCCACGGTACACATAGATCAATATAAATATACCTCACAGATAGACATATATCTATCTATTTCTGTGTATATGCATGTCTCTATTTACGAATATTAATTATGTCGGACCTTTCACAATTTTAA
>NC_091572.1:3113397-3118397 GCF_042767895.1 Penaeus vannamei
CACAGCTCTGCCAGGTCCGGTTAAGACTTGGCTTGGGATAAGTTCTTGCAGAGGTCCTATCCTATCACAGGCGGCGCCGCAGGAACTCCAATGGCAGACAGCAGAGCCCGCAGCGTCCTCCGGGGGGGTGGGGGGTGGCCGGTCCTCTCGTGTAGAAGGCGCTGTAGGTCCTCAGAGGCGCTAAGCACGGTCGAGGGCGACGACGCTTCCCCCCCCAGGGTGGCACAGTAATATCACATCACGGCACTTGTACACGCCCCTATCACAGGGCAGACACATCACAGCAGTAGGTCGGCGGTGTTCGGGGGGAGGCTGGCGGGTCTTAGGCCGTGTTGGCGGGGCGGGGCGTGGTGGCGAAGAGGTCCTTGCACAGAGTCCAGCTTTTGTCGTCTTCGGTGGTCCAGAAGGTTCCGAACTGGATCTCGAAGTCGGGGGCGGCCTTCACCATGAGGGATCCCTTGACGCTCAGGTTGAGGTCGAGGTCGAGGGTGGCGGGGGAGGCTTCGATCATCTGGAGGAGGCGGGCTTCGAGAGCTTCGTTGGCCAGGTTGTCCTCGATTTCGGCTTCGAAGTCCACACGGACCACCTCCTCGGCGACCTTCTTCTCCTCCTTGGCAGGGCGAGTCTTCTTAATAAGCTTCTTGATAGCCTTCTTCAGGCTGTGGATGCTGAAAACCGAAGTCTTCTTGTTGCCAGTAACAGCCATGTTGGATGAGTTAGTAGAGCGAGTGGTTGTGTACGACTCGAGAGTTGGAATGAGTATGCTGACTCCGCTCGGCCGCGCGGGTATTTATACGCGCCCGTCCAGTGACGTCACGGGCACGTGATGCCTCGTGGCAGGTGTGTGCGCGACACGAGCTGCGCCGCGGGCAGAGGGTATGCGCTGCCAGAGACCGCCAGTCAAAATAACACTTCCTTATTACTTCCATCATTAACACTATTAAATATAAATAGTTTTCTATCATAATCAATCTACGCTCTATACCCTACATGTTGGTGCCGAAAAATAAGTTAAAAAAAGCGCCCAAGCCTCAAACGGGGAATTCAAAAACGCGAATCGTCGCGCCAGGCAACACCCCCGAGGGCACCGTGAGAACGTAGCTGAGATCGCCGTTCCCAGGACTCTGGAATTCGTACGCCATGTGTAGACCGAGCCCTGGCTACGCGGTTCCAACACCTGCCCCTCATGGCGAACGAAAATGTGTCAGAACGCTTCGTGTCGCCTGTTATGAAAACGTGAACTTGTAACTTTTTTTCGGGTTCGTGAGGGACATGCCCAAGTTTTCCCTGTCTTTGGTTATCGCGATGTAGGCTTAGGTAGCTTTTATTTTAAACTAATTTACATCTCTTTTTGATATATTCTATAGTTATTCTTTCATTTTACGTTTAGAGAGAAAATATATATAGGAGATATATACGGTTTTAACCCCATTAATGTTTTCGCCGCAGGCAGTTGCCCGCCATCCCCTCACGAGATACCACACAGCGCAAGATCTTAAATCTCTAAGTCAATTCTACGGCATTTCTGTAGAGAATTTTGTTAATCTTTCTACATCAGTAATAAGAATAACACATCTACTTTACTCTGATGAAAGATTTTTAAGAGAATTATACGTATTTAGGCCTAGAAAATAATTGATAAAAAAATAAGGAAAAGTTAATGACAGTGATGGAATGTGCGAGCCCCTTGTCCACGCTTCGGCAGAAAATGAGAGAAAGTGAAGGAAAATGAGTCATGCACATGGAAAACCACATTGAAATAAAGTCCTCATAAGAATAATAATACAGCCTGATATTTCCCCCAAAAGCACCAAGATATACACTTACGAAAAGACAAGGAGAAACGAGGAATAAAACAAGTATCTCTTTTTTTTCCCCGTGTCTCGCCCTCCCTCCCTCCGCCTCCTACCTCCCCCCCCCCATCTACCTCCTCCTCCTCCCTCTCCTTCTCCTCCTCCCTTCGTTCCTTCCCTTGATGAGAAACAGATGAATTCCTTGCAGGGGAAACACTTGGAGAACACGGGCGTGCTTCCCCTACATAGGACCGTCTGTTACGAGGACACTTTCCCATGGTAAAATGAGCAGCTTTTTTTTTATTGTTTTAGGACAAATTTTACATTCCGAAGGTGGCGAACAGATGAGATTTTGTGCTTTTTTTCTTGTGTTTTACTCCATCTTTTTTTTTTTTTTTTGAATATTTCTTTCGAAGTAAATATATCAAATTGTAAGATAATGTTTTTTTTCGTAAAAGGATGTATTTCAAATATACTAAATTTATTATCTATTTTTCCCCATCAGTATTCCTGTGATTATTATTAAGAACTTCAGCGAAATGTGTTACTATATATAGCAAGAATTCGCTAAAATTTTCATAAAGAATGTCATGCCCTGCCCAAGGATTTAAGATCTTGACCCTAGGGCGCGGTGAGGTAAAGCGAGGTGGGGTTTTCAAAGGCAGGTCAGGTCACAGGGTCACGTAGTAGGTCAATCTCGGTTACTATTTATCGTCTGACCTCGCGAAATATTGTCATTTGCTTGTTTGCGATTTATGGAAGGAAATCGAGGCTGACGGAAAGTTGTTTTTTAAAGGAAAAAAAATCTTTGAAATTTGTGTCTGTTGCTCAATTTGCAATACTGAAATAGGGTATAGGATATAGACAGAATTTTTTTAGTGGTATTGTATTTCTATACAGTATATGCACACATACCCACGGACAAAGATACAAACATACACGCACACACCGCGTGTACAGTATATATAGATAAATATTCGTATACAAATGAGTACATATACATGGATATATATATATATATATATATATATATATATATATATATATATATATATATATATATATATATATATATATATATATGTATGTATGTATGTATGTATACAGAGACAGAGAGAGAATAATTTTATCCTAAATAACCACATCTTTTCCTATGCTCTCTCTCTCTCTCTCTCTCTCTCTCTCTCTCTCTCTCTCTCTCTCTCTCTCTCTCTCTCTCTCTCTCTCTCTCTCTCTCTCTCTCTCTCTCTCTCTCTCTTTCTCTCCATCCCTCCTTCATTCCCTCTCTCCCCCTCCCTCCATCTCACCCTCCCCTCCCTCCTTCCCTTCTCCTTCCCTCCCTCCCTCTCCCTCTTTCTCTCCCTCCCTCCCTCCCTCATCCCCTCCCTCCCTCTCTCTCTCCCTCCCTCCATCTCTCTTTCTCTCTCTCTCTCCCACACCCTCCTTTCGCATGCCTCTCTTCCCTCTCCCCCCCCACCCCCCCACCCACCCCCGGCTTCCCTCGCCAAGGGAAGAACCGCAAGCATCAGGTGTCAGAACCGCCCGTCAGTGAACCGTGAGCTATTGAAACTTCTTTTTGGATGGAAGGCGGAGAGAGGAGGGGAGGGGAGGGAGGGGGTAGAGGGGGTGGTGGTAATGGTGGGTAAGGGGGGAGAGGGTGGGAGGAGGGGAGGGTATTGAGGGGAGAGGAGGAGGGTGTAGGGGGAGAGGAGGAGGAGGGTATTGGGGAGGGGAGGGTATTGGGGAGGGGAGGGTACTGGAGGAGGGTATATGGGGGTATGGTAGAAAGGGGAGGAGGTGTGTTAGTGGGTGAGGGAGGGGGAGGGGATTAGGGTAAAGGAGGGAGAGGGAAAAGAATGAATGGATGAAGAAGGAAAAAAATGAATGGAGGAACAGGGAGAGGAGGGATAAGGGGAGGGAAGAAAAAAGAAGGGAGGAATGAGGAGAAAAAAAAAAGAAGAAAGAGAAATGAAAGAAGAAGAGAATGAGGAGAAAATTGAAAAGAAATATAAAAGACAGAAGGAAAAGAGAGAACAGAGAAAGAAAGAGAGGACGAGGAGAAATAAAAGCAAAGAAAAGGAGAGAGAACAAGAGAGAGAGAACGAGGAGGGGGAGATACGGACTAGCAGGGGGGAGGGGGGTCTTGTTTACACCCTATTGACTAACTGTCTGTCATATGTGTCATGTGTGTCATATTCATTGACGACCAGAACTTTGAGAAGAATATCATGTAGTACTTTTGTAATATTTTCTTCTTATTCTTCACTTAGCAAGATTTATGATAAATTGATTTTATTAAGAAAATAGAATTTATAACCGATTGTAAAGATATATATATAAGATATACTGAAGAATATATTATTTCTTCATCGTTATCATTCAATATATTGTTTTATATTTTAACTTTTTTTTTACTATTTCTTCATTATTGGTAATTTATACAAATGTTTTTTTTTTATTGATACTGGTTTTTATCATTAATATTTCGCATTAATACTGTTTTCATTATTAATATTTGTTATATCTTTATTTCATTACCACTTTTCATCAGTATTAGTATTTTCATTATATATATTTTAAAAATTCTTACTGTTATTATCCCTTTTCATTATCAATATTTTTCATTGTTATTTTTTTCATTATTGCTATTTTTTATCACTAATATTTTCATTGTTATTACTTTTCATTATGATTTGATTTTTTCATCAGTATTATTTTTCATTATTAAATTTTTTACTAATTACTATTTTTCATTATTAAGTTGTTCCTTATTACTATTTTTCTTATTTTTCATTATCACTATATTTCCTATTATTCTTCATTATTACAATTTTCTATTATTACTATTTTTCATTATTACCATTTTTCTTATTATTTTTCATTATTGCAATTTTTCCTTACTACTATTCATCTTATTATTTTTCATTATCACTATTTATCGCCATTATTCATCTTTATCACCATTACTCACTGCTGCCAGTCAACGCAAATGAACTGAGAGAGATTTTAGGCATAGATGCTTCGGGTCACGTGGTTCCATTACAACAGTGGCAGTCGAGGCACCCTCCCCCCCCGTTGGCACCGGCTGGCACCCTCTCTCTCCCTAGGCACCCTCATGGGAACCCTCCACCCCTGGATCTCTCTCCCTGGGACCCCTTAGATACCCTCCCCCCCCTGGTATCCCTGGCACCCTCCCCACCTGGTATC
>NC_091572.1:3153397-3163397 GCF_042767895.1 Penaeus vannamei
AATTTGCAATCAATTATTTACTATTATATCATTTAATTTATGGTAATTACATGAATATCATTAGCTAAATTACATTTATTACATGAATGAATCAATATACGAATAAACAAATAAAATAACAGAAAATCTAATTATCAATAAACAAAGAGAAAAAGCAAACAAATAAATGAATAAAAGATAAACAAATAATCATACACATAACTAAAACAAACAAGCAAATAAACAAATAATCAATACATAACGAAATCAAACAAACAAATGAATAAATAAGCAAATGAACACATGGGTAGATAAACCAAAAACAAATAAACAAAGCCACCAAACAAGAAAAACAAACACACTTACAATACACTTCAGCAAACAGACAAACAAACAAACACACACACACACACCAAACAAAACAAAAACAAACAAACAAACACACACCAAACAAAACAAAAACAAACAAACACCAAACACAAAATAAAAACAAACAAAAACAAACATACACCAAACAAAAACAAACAACAAAACAAAAACAAACACACACACAAAATATATATAACCATACCCTTCCTAAATCCCAAATGAAGACCAGTCCAGTTCGAGGACGACCAGACGAGGTGCTCCTCCAACGCCCCCCCCCCTCTCGTCCTTGAGGCCCAGGATTAAGATTTCGCTCAGGTAAGACGCCGGTGATGAAGCTCCAGGTGAGGTGAAGTCCGTCTTACGCGAATCTGCGCACTTCCTGGCGTAAACAGGTGATGCACACACACGCACACGCACACGGACAGACGCACTTACACAGACACAGACTGGCGTAAACAGGTGATGCACACACACGCACGTACACACGCGCACGCACAGAGACAGACGCACATACACGCAGACAGGGGCAGACATGCAAACACACGCAGACACACATACATACACATGCACAGACACACACACACACACAGACAGACACACATACACACACACATAGACAGACGCTCACACACACACACACACACATACACACGCACGCACGTGTTGTATTTGTTGATTTTTTTTCTCTCTTTTTAACTTTTCGTCTTTTTTGTCGTTGTTATGTTGTTTCATATGTTTTGAGGGTATTTTTAAAAAATCTTTTCGTTATATTTTCTTATATCTCTTTTTCATGACTATTTTTTCGCTCTGTCTCTCTCTCTCTTCCCCCATCTTTCTCTCTCTCACTATCCCTCTATCTCTCTCTCTCTCTCTCTCTCTCCCTCTCTCTCTCTCTCTCTCTCTCTCTCTCTCTCTCTCTCTCTCTCTCTCTCTCTCTCTCTCTCTCTCTCTCTCTCTCTCTCTCTCTCTCTGTATCTCTCTCTATCTATTTATCTATCTTTCCCTTTTTTCTTCCCTCTTCCTCTCTCCTCTTCGTTTTTTTCTCTTTTCTTCCCTTCTATCTCAATTCCATCTCCATTTTCCTTCTATCACGGAAAAGTATATACGGAAAAAATAATTACACCGTTTTCTATAACCGCCAACACCTGTCATATTCCACCCCATACTAAATTAATGTTCTTTTTTACATATCTCTTAGGAGTGGGTTTGCAATTATCAACATTTTCACAAGTATACAAAACACACTTTTTTGTTTTGGATACACTCCCCCTCTCCCTCCCCCTCCCCCCTCTCAAAAAGACATACAAGAATAATGTTGATATAAAGTTGATTCTACGATTGAAATTGTTATTGTTTTATTTATAATTTTTGTTATCTATTTTTCATCTGTTTATTCTATATTTTTTATCATTATTATCATTATTATTATTATTTTTTTTTTTTTGTAAAGCGTACACAAGGCCCTTCCCCCTTCCCCCTCTCCCCCTCTCCCCCCCTCCCCACACATCATACACCCCCTTACGTAAGAGAAGAAATAGACGGAAAAAAGGAATAAGTAACATTTAGAAGGAGAAGAATAAACCAAATAGAATAAACTAGAGAGAATAAACTGATAAACTAAAGACACAGGTATAATAGCAATGATAATGATGATACTACTACTATTACTTCGATAATGATGATTATAACAGTGATGATAATGATAATAAAGAACATTATATAATGATCATGTTGATGAAAATGATGATAATAATGATAAAAGCAATAGTGATAATAATGATAATGAAAATGATAATAACAACAATAATGATAAGGATATTAATGATATGATAATGATTATGATGATAATGATAACAATATTGCTAGTAATAACACTTATAATGATAACAACAACAACAATAATAACAATAAAGATAATAATGATACTGCTGTAATAATAAAAAAGATGATAATGACAATAATGATGATAATGGCAACAACAATAAACATAATGATAAGGTTGATAAGAAAGACGCTGATAATGATAATGGAAATAATAATGATGATAATGATGATGATAATAAACAATAATAATCATAATCATAGAAAAAAATCAAAAGATTTAACAGGAAGGGAGAGATTGAGGACAGGGAGGGGTGGGGTGGGGGTGAGGTGGAGGGAGTGAAGGGGGGGAGGGGCGAAGGGGGGGTGAGAAGCAGGCAAGAGAGAGGCGGACAGGTTCCATCAGTTAACGAAGGAGGGAGGAAGAGGGAGGAGGGGAGAAGAGGGAGGAGGAGGAGGAGAGAGGGAGAAGGAGGGAGGAGAGGAGAGGGAGGGAGTAGGAGAAGGAGGAGAAGGAGGAAGGAAGAGGGAGGAGGAGAAGGAGGAAGGAAGAGGAGTAGGAGAAGAAGGAGGAAGAGAGAATAGGAGGGAGAAGGGGAGGGAGGAGGGAGGAGGAGGGGAGTAGAAGGAGGCAAAGATGGATGAAGGATAGGGTGGGGTGGGGAAGGGGAGGCTTGAAGGGGGGGTTGGGGAGACCACCACCGCCATGAGCGCCTCCGAGACACCTGCGCGAAAGGAATGCGAAGAGACATTCAGTAAAAGTGGGCGGGGAAGGGTGGATAATAGGGGGGTGGGGGTGGGGGGGAGGAGGAGGGGTAAGGATAGGAAGAAGGAAGAGGAAGAGAGAGAAAGGGCGGGGGGGAGAAAAGGAGAAGAAGAAGGTGGAGGAAGAGGAGAAAAGGAGAAGAAGAAGGTGGAGGAGGAGGAGAAAGGAGAAGAAGAAGGTGGAGGAGGAGGAAAAAGGGGAGAGGAGGAAGAGAAAGGAGAAAGGGGGAGAAGAAGGGAGAATAAGAAGGTGGAGGAAGAAGAAGAAAGTGGAGGAGAAGGTGGAGTAGGGAGAAGGAGAATAAGAAGGTGGAGGAGAAGGAGAAATGAGGGAGGGAAAGAAGGAAAGGGAGAGAAGAAGTAGGAGAAAAAAGAGGAAGGGTTCGGACGTGTAAGAGATAGGAGAGAAGGAAAAGGAGAAAAAGAAAATAAAGGAAAGGAGTAAAGGAGGTGGAAGGGGGAAGGAAGAGAAGGGGACGAACGAGAAAGAGAAGGAGAAGAAAGAGAAAGAAGAAAAATGTGAGAAAGAGAATAAGAAAACAGAAGAAAGAAGAAGAAGGAAAAACAGAAAAATAAAGAAAAAAACGGCTACTTAGTAATGGGATAACAGGAAGGAGGAGGAGGAGGAGGGAGGGGAAGGAGGGAGAGAAAGGGAAGGGACAACGCCAATAAGGTGGACGGGTGGGTGGTGGAGGAGGAGAAAGAGGAGAAAGAATAGGAGAAGAACAAGAATTCTTACTAATTTGATTCCCCAGAGACCCCCCAGTAAGACTGTATATGAGACTGACATTCTTTTCTATTCGCTCTCGTAATGGTGAAGGACTGCGGTAGGGGGTGGAAGGGGGGTGGAGGGGGTAGGGGTAGGATGGGGTGGGTGGGGTTTGGTGGGGCTCTCTTGGAATCTGGAAGAAATGTTTCTTTTTTGTTGTTTTCTTTGTCTCTCTCTCTGTTTCTCTGTCTCTCTTTCTTTCTTTCTCTCTCTCTCTTTCTTTCTTTCTTTCTTTCTTTCTCTCTCTCTCTCTCTCTCTCTCTCTCTCTCTCTCTCTCTCTCTCTCTCTCTCTCTCTCTCTCTCTCTCTCTCTCTCTCTCTCTCTCTTTCTCTCTCTATGTCCTACAAGACTTCATCCCAAGAGAGAGAGAGAGAGAGAGAGAAAGAGAGAGAGAGAGAGAGAGACAGAGAGAGACAGACAGAGAGAGAGAGAGAACAATAAAAAATTAATTTCTTCAGAAAAAACAAGTCTTGGAGACGTAAGGATAAAAAAAAATTGGTTCATTTCAATATTTTTTTTCTCTCTTTTATTTTCTTAAACTTTTTCTTTTCTTTTCATTATTCTTTTTTCTTTTGTTTTCCTTTTCCTTTCTCTCTCTCTTTTCTTCTTTTGACTGTTTAAGTTTGCTTTTCAAGTAAATCTCTTGTCCTTATTGTACAGACTATAATAATGACAACTATAAATACTGTAGTTTACAATAGTGAAATAGTGAAGGAAAAACAGACAGATGTAATAACTTAAAATGTGTATGAATAAAATACCTAAAATAAGAAATTTATTGATAAGACGTTATGATGAAAAAAAAAACAGAAACAGAAACTAGAAAAATACGATTAAATTAATTTTCCTCAAAATTTTATATATTCGGAAATTAATTTTAAAATATCAAAGATCTTTCCTGGACGAAATCCTAGTGAAATTACTTAATGAAATATAGAAAAAATAATCTTATCAAGAATGTAAAAAAAAAAAAAAAAAAAAAAAAAAAAAAAAATATATATATATATATATATATATATATATATATATATATATTGTCGGAATGAAATATTACAGAAGGATCATACACTCTTGAAACACGTTCTTAAGCACGCCCTTATCTACCCTTAGCCACACTTACCCCCCACTCCCCACCCCCTTGCTTAAACACCCCCTACCCCCCTGCTAAAACACCCTTCACCCATTCCCCCCTCCCCCCTTGTAAAACAACCTCCCCATCTCCCCCTACCCCCCTCTGCTAAAACACCCCTTCACCCTCTCTCCCTCTACCCTCCCCCCTGCTAAAACACACTTCACCCTCTCCCCTCATGCTAAATCACCCTTCACCCTCCCCCTTCCCTCCCCCTCCTGCTAAAACACCCATCACCCTCCCCTTCTCTCCCCCTCCTGCTAAAACACCCATCACCCTCCCTCCTTCCCTCCCCCTCCTCAAAAACACCCTTCACCCTCCCCCCTTCCCTCCCCCCTCCTGCTAAAACACCCTTCACCCTCCCCCCTTCCCTCCCCCTTCCTGCTAAAACACCCTTCACCCTCCCCCTTCCCTCCCCCTCCTGCTAAAACACCCACTTCACCCTCCCCCTTCCCTCCCCCTCCTGCTAAACACCCTTCACCCTCCCTCCCCCTACTCCCCCTGCTAAAACACCCTTCACCCTCTCTCCCCCTCCCCCCCTGCTAAAACACCCTTCGACAAGCAGGCAAGATCAGAGAGGATGGGGGGTGGGTGGGAGGGCGGGAAGGGGGGAGGGGGTACGAAAGTGGAGTACGTTCCTGAGTTAAGGGAAAGGGGCGGGGCCTGAGAGGTTGGGGGGGGTGAGAAGGAAGTGAAGCAGGGGGAGGGGTGGAGGGGGGGGAGGGGAGGAATAAATGCTGGGGGGAAGGTGGCGATGGGGGAGAAGGTGGGTGGGGGGGGAGGATAGGGTGGTGAGAGAAGGGTGAAGGAGGGAGGGTAGAGAAGGAGGGAGAGGGGAAAGGGGGACTTGATGCTCAGAGGGAGGGAGGAAGGAGAGGTATGGCGGGGGGGGGAGGAGGGCAGAGGGAATGAAGAGAATGCTGGACAAGGAACGAAGGGGAGGGAGGGAGGGAGGGAGGAGAGGGAGATTGGAGAGAGGTAGTAGAGAGATGACAGGAAGAGGGGAGAGGGAGGAAAGGAAGAAGGAGAGGGGGCGAGAGGGGGGAAAGAGAAAGAAGGAGAGGGAGGAAAGAAGCGAGAAAAAGAGGAGAGGGAGGGGGAGAATAAGGAGGAGATAGAGAAGAAGGACGAGAGAGGCGAGAAAAAGAGGGGAGAGAGGGGTGAGAAATAGGGGGAGAGGGAGATAGAGGAGAGGGAGGGAGAGAGGAAGGAGGAGAGGAGCGAGAGGAGAGAAGGCGAGAAAAGAGAGAGAGATAGAGAAGAGGGAGGAGAAAGTAATAGGAGAAAGGGAAGAAGAAGGAGTAGAGAAGCGAGAAAAACAGGGCGAAATGGAGGAGACAGAGGAGAGAGGCGAGAAAAAGAGAGGAGAGGGATGGAAAGAGGAAGTAGGAAATAGAGAAGACAGAAGAGAGAGGCGAGAAAAAGAGAGAAGAAAGCGAGAGAGCCAATAAATGAGAAAAGAGAGAGAGAGAGAGGGAGAGAGAGGGAGAGGGAGGGAGCGGCCATATGTCACCCTTCTTGCACCTGTGACAGAGGAATGTTGATGTTGTCGATACGGCTTCTTTTTGCGTGCTCGAGCATTCCCGCTTACGGTTGCGGGGTTTTGTCATCTCTGATCTTCTGTAATTATCAAGTGAATTGCGTTTTGCGGCGTTTTATATGTGTATATGTATGTATGTATGTATGTATGTATATGTATGTATGTATGTATGTATATGTATATATATATATATATATATATATATATATATATATATATATATATATATATATATATATGTATAAATGTGTGTGTGTGTTGTAGGCCTATACACATAACAATAATCAAAATAACAATACCAGCAATAACAACGATAAGAACAAAGAACAACAAAAATAACAATCACAGAAAACAACAACAACAACAACCCCTAAAAAATCACAACACCAATAAACCAACAACAACAAAAAACAACAACGATAAAGATCATAAAATAACTCCAGTAAAATGTCCATAAAAAAATTCCTTGAGTCGTGGCACCATCTGCCTGCCTCCGCCATCTAGAGCAAGGTCGGGGAACGCAAAATTAATTGGGGAAGGCTTTTAGGGGAAGGAAGGGAGGGAGGGAGGGGGGAAAGGGGGAAGGGAGGAGGATGGTTGGGGAGGATGAGGAGGGGTGGAGTGGTGGGTGGGAGGGGAGAGGGTGAAAGGGGGTCGGGGAACACAAATGATTAGTTGGGGGAAGGCTTTTAGGGAGGAAGGGGGAGGAGGGAAAGGGGGAAGGGTGGAGGGTTGGGGGAGGAAGAGGAGGGGTGGAGTGGTGGTGTGGGTGGGAGGAGAGGGTGAAAGGGGTCGGGAACGCAAAATTAATTGGGGAAGGCTTTTAGGGGGAGGGAGGGGGAAGGGGAGGGAAGGGAGGGGGAAAGGGGAAGGGTGGAGGGTTGGGGGAGGATGAGGAGGGGGTGTTGGTGGGGTGGGTGGGAGGAGAGGGAAAGGGGGGTGGGGGATAAACATGATTAATTGGGGAATACTTTTAGGGAAGGAAGGAGGGGAAAGGGAAGGAGGGGGATGGGGGAGAATGAGGAGGGTGTTGGGGTGGGTGGATGGGAGGAGAGGAGGGAGAAGGAAGGAATGGGGGTAGGGGAGAGGGAGGGGAAAGGGAAGGAAGGAGAAGGGGTGGGTGGGATGGGGAGAAGGGAAAGGAGGAGAGGGACGAAGGGAGGAGGAGAGGAGAGGAAGAGAAAGGAGGAGGGAGAGGTGGATGGGTGTGGGAGAGGAGGGAGGGGAAAGGGGAGGAAGCGAAGAAGAAAATACAATAGAAGAAGAACAAGAAGAAAACGACGACTAAGAAGAAGTATAATTAAAAAAGAAAAAGAAAAAGAGAGAAAAAGACGACGATGAAGAAGAAGAACAGGAAGAACAAATACAATCAGAAAAAATAGTAAAAAAGAGAGAGAAAAAAACACAAGTAAAAAAAAAAAAAAAAATAGCAGAAAAAATGGAGAACCAAAAATGAGAATAAGAATAAAGAGAAAAATCGACAAGTATCCCCTCGCCACGCCCATGTCACCACCTGCATGCTAATTAGAGGGCATAGAAGACCACCTAGTGCCCCCTCCCCCCCCCTCTCCTTGCCCTCACATCCCTCCCTCCTATGTCTCTTCTCCCCCTACCTGCCCCCACATCCCTCTCACCTCTCTTCTCCCTCTCCTAACCTTCCCCTACCCCCTCCCCCCTCCCTCCTACCTTTATTCTCCCTCTCCCTAACCTTCCCCTACTCCCCTCTCCCCCTACCTGCCCCCACATCCCTACTACCTCTCTTCTCCCTCTCCTAACCTTCCCTACCCCCTCTCCCCCTACCTGCCCCCACATCCCTCCCTCCCACCTCTCTTCTCCCTCTCTAACCTTCCCCTACCCCCTCTCCCCCCTACCTGCCCCCACACCCCTCCAACTACTCCTTCCCTCACCCTTCAATCCCTCTCTCCCTCTCCCTCACCCCCTCCCACCTCCATCCCTTACTCTCCACTCATCTCCTTACACCCCTCCCTCACTCCCTCTCTTCTCCCCTCCCTTCCTCCCCTCTCACCTCCCTCCCTCACCTTCCATTTACCTCCTCACACCCTCCTTCCCTCCCCTCCCTCTTCCTATAACCCTTCCCTCCCTCCCTCCCTCTAACCCCTCCCTCCCCTTCCTCCCCCTCTAACTCCCCTCCCTCCATCCCCCTCCCTTGACTACCCCCATCTTAGACCCAACTTCCCTCCTCTCTCCCCTATCCCTCCCCCAACCCTCCCCTCCCTCCCTCCCTCACCCTTTCCGCCTCCCTCCTCCCCTCCCCCCCTTCCCCCCTCTGTCCTCTGCCCGGTGACGTAAGAGAGAAAAGGAGATGTGAGGGTGGACTATCTTATTTTTTTTATCATTTCTCTTTTTTTATCTATTTATCTACCTATTTGTTTGTTTATTTATTTATTTGTTTATTTATTTTGTTAAATTCAGTGGTGATGGTGAGAGAATACTACTGGTACTTATGATGATAATGATAGCAATGATGATAATAACAATAATAACAATGATAATAGTGATAACGATGATGACAATAACAATGATTATAATGATGATGATAGTAATAATGATAATAGTAATAATAATAATAATAATAATAATGATAATGATAACAATGATAATAATGATGATAATGATGATACTAATGATAATAATAGTAATGATAACAGTGATAATAATAATAATAATATTAATAATAATAATAATAATAATAATAATAATGATAATAATAATAATAATAATAATAATAATAATAATAATAATAATAACAATAATAATAACAATAGTAATAATGATAATAATGATACCAATAATAGAGATAATGATAATATCAATAATAGTAATAATAATAATGATAATAATAATAATAATAATAATAATAATAAAATAATAATAATGATAATAATAGTGATAATAATAATAATAATAATAATGATAATAATAATGATAATAATAACAATAACAATAACAATATTGATATTAATAATAATAACGAAAATAATAGATATAACAATAACAATAATAATAATGGTAATAATAATAATGATAATGATAATCAAAATGATCATAATAATAATAATAATAATAATGATAATAATAATAATAATAATAATGATAATGATAATAATAATAATAATAATAATAATAATAATAATAATAATAATAATAATAATAATAATAATAATGATAATAATGATAATGATAAATGATAACAGTAATAAAAACAGTAATAAAGATGGTGATAATAATATTGATATTGGTATCAATATTACCATTATCATTATCCTTATGAAATCATCTTCCCACGAGAAGTGTGCAGTGATATCATAAATATAATAATTATTTATCTGTTTGTCTTAACGGTAGATAGGCCTATTTAGATTGATAGATGTATATTTTTTGTCCGTATGATAAATGTTCATAGGGTCGGGATTCGCATAATTTTAACAAACCAGGTGATTATCTATGTTGTTATTGATATTTTCTAAGATTATAGAGCAAGATTGCAATATAATCATCACTAACAACCGTTATTGCAACTGCTATTATCGTTACGTAGGGTTATGATTGTTAATTGGCATAACTAGTCATTACTTCAAAGAGCATCGTTATCGTCATCATCATCAT
>NC_091572.1:3200897-3208397 GCF_042767895.1 Penaeus vannamei
GGGACACTCGGTGCGATCTCATCACAAAAGCATAGAAAGTATTAATCTTTGGGTCGGGCATCGCACAATTTTAACAAACCCGAATGATTAGTGTATATAATGAAGGAATTATCAAGAAAATCATCACAATTACCTAAATTAATGTTAAAGTCGGAGTGTTTGTGAACTTCTCTTCCATATTCAAATTTCTTATTTGCTTTTCACAAGGCCTTTCTCTGCCATACCGTGCACCTGCATTTACCAATAAAAATAAAAAGCGAAAAAGTTTTTTTTCGTTTCTCTCAAAATACAGGCCTACACTGAAGAAATAGAGCACGAATAACAACAAAAATAGACCGATATCGACTTTGTATCGTTGGATTCTTATCACTTTTTACAATGAAAATGTGTAGGTACTGCATTCTGTTGTATATATTCGGGCTTACGGTGTGTGGTATGACAAAATCATGTCAGTGAAAATTTAATATCGCTAATTTTCTGACACTTTTCCAGATCTTTATTTACATTTTTGTAACTGCCCGCCATAAACACGCGGTCAAACAGGCCTACAACAAACCGCATCTATGTCCCCTAGCCATAAGTGTCGATTCTCCCTGCTCGCTCGGCACGTGCTAGGAATAATATAGGAATATACGTTTTTTGTTTTTGTTTGTTTGCCTTCGTAACTTTCATTTTTTTTCTTTTTCTTTTTCTTCTCGGTAATTTTTTTTTATATGACCTCCGCCGCTTCGATATCGAATTTTGATATCGTTGGATTCCTCTCACTCTGTACAATCCAAATATGTAGGTTTTATTGCGCGGAAAAACCCCGTTAGCGGCAAACTTGGCGACGATGTCGGAGCGGCGGACGTAATATAGAAAATTTACCCCAGTAATGTGTACCGCTCAGTGAAAATTGACCACACGTAGATGCCTCTTGACATGTATGCCATTATGCCAAGGTTAGTTTGGTTTAGAGTGGGAAAGTTACCGAGGTCATTGTCATATGACGTCCGCCGCTCCGACATCGACGATATTTTGTAACGCTTTATTCGGCGAGTATTTTCAAACAGTTTTCTTAACTCGCCGTTTGTTTTGATGGCGCTGTGCTCAAGAATCAGCTGTTGGGTCTTGCCGGGAACACGTGGTGGAGGTTTTGTTTCCTCGGCGGCGGTTGTGGGGGGGGCGGCGGTAGCGGTTTGTAGGCCTACGTTGACCCCCGTCACCGTTTTTTTTTTTTTTTCATTATTATTAAAGAGAGAGAGGAAGGGGGGAGGTAGGGAGGGAAAGAGGGAAGGAGGAGAGAGGAGGGAGGGAGGGAAAGGATGGAAAAAATTGAGGTAGACAAGTCAAACGAGTGAGTCACTGTACTCTTTAGGGATAGTCACATTCCAGGTTATCCTTACCTCCTTCCTCTCCCTGCCCCTTCCCCTTTCCCTCCTTCCTCTCCCCCTCCCCTTCCCTCACTCATCCCTTCTCCCTCTCTCCCTACCCCCCTATCCCTTTCCCCTGTCTGCACCTCTCTTCCCTATCCCTCCTCTTACCCTCTCCCCCTTTCCCTCCTACTCTTCCTTACCCCCTCCCTCACTCCTCTCGCCTTCACTTTCTTACTCCCCCCTCTCTCTCTTCTTATTTCTCTTTCGCCATAGTTTCGGACGAATCTTGAGGAGGGACGATCTGAGACGCCCCCCCCCCTCCCCCTGCCCCCGCCCCCCCATACCCTTGCCCCCCCCTCTCTCTCTTACCTAATGAGCTGGTAATCACGAAGGGGGGAATAATGGGAAAGAATGAGCGTGATCAGGGTAAGTAAACCACCCCGTTGGAATCCAAAAGACAGGTGCCCTGACGAAGCAATAGCCAGTAGCCAGTGCATCTCTCTGGAGGCGAGGAAGTAGCCTGACACGCTGTTGTTCTGACTCCGCCGAGAGGACTGGAAATGAAAAAGAAAATTTAGTGAAAGTGAAAATGCAAGATGAATTTTGATGAGGGCTTTAGGATTATTATTCTTGCTTAGTATCAAATAAAGATGTAATGTGACAAACGTATTATATATGTGATGAACAATATGTGCCACCCAGTTATATTATAATATAACTGGGTGGCACATACACACGGCACATACACGCACTCATACACGTTGGGCACTCTCCCTAGTTAACTTCTTTACTTCGGTATCACTTTCTTCAGAAATCATAAGGAAAATTTAATGTAAAATATTTAAAAGTTTCTAAATTTATTCCAGTATTTTGTAGGGGAAGACACCGTTCTTTTAGAGTCCATAAAAAAAGTATAAAACAAAATGCTCTAGGAGGTTCGCTCGTCGAGTATCGTATAACGAATGTTAATCCGACGCCACTGCAGGACCCCCGCCCCCCTCGGCAGACATGACGCCCGACACAAGGTCCTCGAAGTATACCACTCCGAGCTCGAGGACACCTTGCGCTGTTTCCACTCCTGTCGGAACGCTGTGCCGTTCGTGCTCACTGCCATTTGCCTGTTATTTAGTGCAGTGGCTCTCTGTTGGGGTTGGTGGGGCCGAAGAAAGCCCGCGGGGCAGCAGGCCCAGAAGAAGCCCGCGGGGCAGGAGGCGGCCCAGAAGAAGCCCGCGGGGCAGGAGGCGGCCCAGAAGAAGCCCGCGGGGCAGGAGGCGGCCCAGAAGAAGCCCGCGGGGCAGGAGGCGGCCCAGAAGAAGCCCGCGGGGCAGAAGGACCAGAAGAAGCCCGCGGGGCAGGAGGCGGCCCAGAAGAAGCCCGCGGGGCAGGAGGACCAGAAGAAGCCCGCGGGGCAGGAGGCGGCCCAGAAGAAGCCCGCGGGGCAGGAGGACCAGAAGAAGCCCGCGGGGCAGGAGGCGGCCCAGAAGAAGCCCGCGGGGCAGGAGGCGGCCCAGAAGAAGCCCGCGGGGCAGGAGGCGGCCCAGAAGAAGCCCGCGGGGCAGGAGGACCAGAAGAAGCCCGCGGGGCAGGAGGCGGCCCAGAAGAAGCCCGCGGGGCAGGAGGACCAGAAGAAGCCCGCGGGGCAGGAGGCCCAGAAGAAGCCCGCGGGGCAGGAGGCGGCCCAGAAGAAGCCCGCGGGGCAGGAGGCGGCCCAGAAGAAGCCCGCGGGGCAGGAGGCGGCCCAGAAGAAGCCCGCGGGGCAGGAGGCGGCCCAGAAGAAGCCCGCGGGGCAGGAGGCGGCCCAGAAGAAGCCCGCGGGGCAGGAGGCGGCCCAGAAGAAGCCCGCGGGGCAGGAGGCGGCCCAGAAGAAGCCCGCGGGGCAGGAGGCGGCCCAGAAGAAGCCCGCGGGGCAGGAGGCGGCCCAGAAGAAGCCCGCGGGGCAGGAGGCGGCCCAGAAGAAGCCCGCGGGGCAGGAGGCGGCCCAGAAGAAGCCCGCGGGGCAGGAGGCGGCCCAGAAGAAGCCCGCGGGGCAGGAGGCGGCCCAGAAGAAGCCCGCGGGGCAGGAGGCGGCCCAGAAGAAGCCCGCGGGGCAGGAGGCGGCCCAGAAGAAGCCCGCGGGGCAGGAGGCGGCCCAGAAGAAGCCCGCGGGGCAGGAGGCGGCCCAGAAGAAGCCCGCGGGGCAGGAGGCGGCCCAGAAGAAGCCCGCGGGGCAGGAGGCGGCCCAGAAGAAGCCCGCGGGGCAGGAGGCGGCCCAGAAGAAGCCCGCGGGGCAGGAGGCGGCCCAGAAGAAGCCCGCGGGGCAGGAGGCGGCCCAGAAGAAGCCCGCGGGGCAGGAGGCGGCCCAGAAGAAGCCCGCGGGGCAGGAGGCGGCCCAGAAGAAGCCCGCGGGGCAGGAGGCGGCCCAGAAGAAGCCCGCGGGGCAGGAGGCGGCCCAGAAGAAGCCCGCGGGGCAGGAGGCGGCCCAGAAGAAGCCCGCGGGGCAGGAGGCGGCCCAGAAGAAGCCCGCGGGGCAGGAGGCGGCCCAGAAGAAGCCCGCGGGGCAGGAGGCGGCCCAGAAGAAGCCCGCGGGGCAGGAGGCGGCCCAGAAGAAGCCCGCGGGGCAGGAGGCGGCCCAGAAGAAGCCCGCGGGGCAGGAGGCGGCCCAGAAGAAGCCCGCGGGGCAGGAGGCGGCCCAGAAGAAGCCCGCGGGGCAGGAGGCGGCCCAGAAGAAGCCCGCGGGGCAGGAGGCGGCCCAGAAGAAGCCCGCGGGGCAGAAGGACCAGAAGAAGCCCGCGGGGCAGGGGAATCCTGCTGAGGACAAAACTCCCCACGTCCCCCCCGTCGAAACCCCCCCTTCCCCCTCAGGCGAGCTCCTTAGTGTTTTTCATGATATAAAGTCCGCCCTGTAAGAGGCGGTTCAAAATTACACTCACAAACTTGGTTAGCAATATTATATAACACTTTTCAATGATATAAGAATATCAAAGGACACGTTTGAGGCCCTGGATGGCAAGATGGCGCCTGGGGGTGTCCTGGCAGCTATCCTCTTGAATGCTCATCCAGCATCATTTCCAGGATTAACACGCATTTTGCCCCAGGTTAATCCTGCCGTTTTCTTTAAACTGACCCAGGACTCTGGGTATGATCTTTTAGTGCAACGCCCTCTGGGTAAAGCCTGCTAGGGTAAGAAACTACAAAGAGCCAGGGAGGTCATGGAGAAAATTGATGGCCTCACCCTTCAAGACCAAAACATTATTAATGCTGCACATTTCTATCTTTTTTAGAAGAGCCGAAAGCCACTGAGGGGTGGGATAGCAAACCGGGGGAATTACCTGCCTCCTCAGCAACCCCAGCGACCGAATTCCCTTCCCCAACAGACGGAAAAAGGGCGAGAGCCGCCACTAAGGGGGGTTGCCAGAAGAAATGGAAGGGGCGAGTCGAGGGGGACTTTTAACAGGGGGAGAGGGCGAACAGCACGAGGGAACACGGGGGAACAACCTGAGGGAAACAACCTGCCTCCTCTCCAACCTAACTCCCTTCCCCAAACGACGGAACTGCCCTCTCCCTCTGGCGACAGCAGTGACGACAAGAGACAGAGGCGGAGAAAACGGAGGCAGAGGGAGAAACAGAGACGCAGTGACATCACAGCAGCCTCTGACAATGTCCAAACGACGGAACTGCCCTCTCCCTCTGGCGACAGCAGTGACGACAAGAGACAGAGGCGGAGAAAACGGAGGCAGAGGGAGAAACAGAGACGCAGTGACATCACAGCAGCCTCTGACATCTCCTCATCTTCTCACAATGTCCAAACGACGGAACTGCCCTCTCCCTCTGGCGACAGCAGTGACGACAAGAGACAGAGGCGGAGAAAACGGAGGCAGAGGGAGAAACAGAGACGCAGTGACATCACAGCAGCCTCTGACATCTCCTCATCTTCTCACGATGTCCCACCGCAGGAGAGTTTCCCTCCTCTGCCACCTCGTGAACCCAACTCCCTCACATAAACAAATCCCCCGAGTGTTATTCCCCACGACACATATGCAAAAGCATTAAGGAGACCAAAAGGGGTAAAAGGGGAGACAAAATGCCCTCCCCGCGCGTGATGAAGAATCCTCCGCCCTCATATGATAACAATAAAATATAAAGATGCAGAAAATGATAAAGATATTGATAACAAATAGTAATGATAACACCCCATAAGCAATAATAACAATGCTTTTGTTGTTGTTTTTTGCTGATTTTCATTATATTATATATTTCTTAGTTTCGGTAATGGTAATGATCCGAATATAATGATAATATGATAATGATAATGATAAATATATACATATTTATCATTATCCCTGACACACACACACACACCACTCTTATCACAAGAAAATACTCGGTGATTCTTTCAGAAAATACATTTTTTGAACTTCCAAGTGCCACAGAAATTTGATGGCGGCCAAATTTCATTTGTGACTCTTTCTCTCTTTCTCCCTCTCTCTCTTTAATAATCTAAGTCAACAGAAGATGTACAAATTAGCACCAAAATTCATGAAACTAAAATGCACAAACTAGATTTATTGAGGAAAGTGAGACAACAGTTTCGGAGGACGATTCCGATGCACAATATTGCCAAAATATTTATCATTAATCATCGTCGTAATTATTATCTTTTACATTATAATACACATGGTAATTTGTCAACAAATGTACAAATTAGCAGCAAATTCATGAAATTATAATAATAAATTGTGCATGAACAGCGCGCTTCTTTCATTACGTACGGCTCTGGATTACAGTCTGTCTTGATGAATATAATATATCATGATAGTAACACGATGCACGCGCGCGCACGTGTGTGTATTTTCTTGATTATCTTTTGTAATTTCAGTCAATTATCGAGAATATTAATTGAATTCATGTCATATAATATATATATATATATATATATATATATATATATATATATATTATCTTTTACTCGGGCTACTACTGGAAATAAATCACCTCATTGTCCCCCTCACCGCCCAAAGGTCCCATTCTCTCACAGTCGAGGCAGTTTCTCATTTTCTGTGATGCGCGGAGAGAAAACGGGAAGTCAAACGAGGACCGAGTTTGCGGTTTCTCGCCAGTGCGCCGCGGGCCTACCTGAGAGAGAGAGAGAGAGAGAGAGAGAGAGAGAGAGAGAGAGAGAGAGAGAGAGAGAGAGAGAGAGAGAGAGAGAGAGAGAGAGAGAAAGTTACACGAGGACACATTGCTCTTGTGCCAGGGTTGCTTCCAGGTCCCTGTCCTCCGCCACACACACACACACACACACACACACACACACACACACATGGCATAGAGTTGAGAAAGTTTGTGGCAAGTGCTTGTGTATTTTAATTATAATAATAACAATAATAATAATAACAATAATGATAATAAAAATAATAATAACAATAACAATAATAACAATAACAATAACACACACACACACAACAATCCCACTACTGCAAGTCCAGCCATTCTGGTCATTAATATTAAAAGGTTATTTGTCCAGGAACTTATCACTAAAGCCTTGTCTGTGAGGCCGGGGGGAAGGGAGGGGGGGAGGTAGATAATAGTAAATAACCTTTGATTTCATTTTCTGCGTTTCTTTTATCTCTTCTTTTTCCTTTTCTTTTGTTTTCTTTGTCTCTCTCTTTGGTTCTTTCTTTCTTTTTCTATGTGATTATGCTCTGATTCCGTCTCTGATTCTCTCTCTCTCTCTCTCTCTCTCTCTCTCTCTCTCTCTCTCTCTCTCTCTCTCTCTCTCTCTCTCTCTCTCTCTCTCTCTCTCTCTCTCTCTCTCTCTCTCTCTCTCTCTCTCTCTCTTTCTCGTTCGCTCTGTTACTTTGTGCTGTGAGATAAGCACGTTTTTAAATAAAAATACATTTGAATTTAACTTAGCTCATGTACTGTCTAATCTATTCCTGTTTTTTCTTGTTTTACGTTTCATGTTTACTTCTCTCTCATCCGTGAGTATTTATTTCTCTGTTTATGTTCTGCTTTTCCCTCCTGTGTTTATTTTCCGTTCATCAGGAGTGACCAGCAGCAGATCTCCGTTCGATATGATCTGTTCTTTTTCGCCTCTCGCTTTCTCTTTTGTTTTCATTTTTTGTTGTTGTTGTTCTTTCTGTCTGGCTGTCTGTGTCTGTCTGTG
>NC_091572.1:3210897-3213397 GCF_042767895.1 Penaeus vannamei
ATATATATATATATATATATATATATATATATATATATATATATGTATGTATATATATATGTATGTATGTATGTATGTATGTATAGGCCTATACATATATATATACATATATATATATATATATATATATATATATATATATATATATATATATATATATATATATATATATATATATATATATATATATATAGACATAGACACACAGGCACACAGACACACACAGACAGATGCCGTAGGGTGAATTAGGGGCATAATTGCTCGTCTGACAAAAGACTTTCAAAAAGGCATCGGAATATTTGTAAAATTGGGTTCTCAGCCTTGCGAGATTTTCAATGCTTGTCAATCAATAATTAAGATGATAAAGATGATAAAAGATGAAAGATATAAGATAAAGATGGATTAAAGATGATAAAATAATAGATATAAGATAAAGATAAATTAAAGATGATAAAGATAAAGATAAAAGATATAAGATAAAGATAAATTAAAGAGGATAAAGATGATAAAGATAAAGATAAAAGATATAAGATAAAGATGATGAAGATGATAAAGTAATAAAGATAAAGATTTATCGACATTAATTATGATGAGGATTTTATATAATGACTAATAGAAGTTCGAACAGATTTGATAATAAGAAATGACATTACTGATGATAATAACAAGTCGATAATGAAAACCGGGACGATAATTACATAATCAATTTTGAAATTGATGAGACAAATAGCAAACACTTCTATTAATACCGTGAATCCTATTTCTTGTGCCATATCTCCTATTTCTTGTGCCATATCTCCTATTTCTTGTGCCATATCTCCTATTTCTTGTGCCATATCTCCTATTTCTTGTGCCATATCTCCTATTTCTTGTGCCATATCTCCTATTTCTTGTGCCATATCTCCTATTTCTTGTGCCATATCTCCTATTTCTTGTGCCATATCTCCTATTTCTTGTGCCATATCTCCTATTTCTTGTGCCATATCTCCTATTTCTTGTGCCATATCTCCTATTTCTTGTGCCATATCTCCTATTTCTTGTGCCATATCTCCTATTTCTTGTGCCATATCTCCTATTTCTAGTGCCATATCTCCTATTTCTTGTGCCATATCTCCTATTTCTTGTGCCATATCTCCTATTTCTTGTGCCATATCTCCTATTTCTTGTGCCATATCTCCTATTTCTTGTGCCATATCTCCTATTTCTTGTGCCATATCTCCTATTTCTTGTGCCATATCTCCTATTTCTTGTGCCATATCTCCTATTTCTTGTGCCATATCTCCTATTTCTAGTGTTTATGATCATACCTCTACTTATGCTATGTATGTATATAAAACTTATTACTATTATTAATTATCATTATTATCAATACTACTGATATCACTAAAATGATTTATGATGATAATGATTAAAAAATAAGGATGATATTTGCGGCATTAATCATGTTACTAATGATAACGGATAATGATAATAGATATGGAATTAATAGGAAAGATGATAAACAGGATCATATTAATTATGGTGGTGATAAATTGATCCTGAAAAAAATGTAGGCCTAGGATTGTCTTTTATGATTTAATCATAAGACAAAGAAGAGTAAAAATAAAAAATAAAAGTTTTATCTCGTTCTCTCTCTCTCTCTCTCTCTCTCTCTCTCTCTCTCTCTCTCTCTCTCTCTCTCTCTCTCTCTCTCTCTCTATCTATCTATCTATCTATCTATCTATCTATCTATCTATCTATCTATCTATCTGTTTCTCTCTCTCTGTTTATCTATCTGTTTATCTGTCTACTTCTGTCCATCTACCAACGTACATATCTATATATTTATCTACTTCTCTAACTATCTACCTATCTATCTATCTATCGATCTGTCTCTCTATCTATCTATCTACCTTTCTATCTATCTATTTATCTATTTATGCAAATATCTATCTATCAGTACAAACATCTACCTATCTATCTGTCTATCTATCTCATGGTCTGACAAAGCAATAATAAGAGAAAGAAGGAGGGAAAGAGAGAAAGAAAGAAAGAGGGAAGAGAAAGAGAAAGTTAAATTATTGCCTCCTCTGTTTTTTTGTTTTTGTTTTTCTTGTTCTACACTTATTTTATCCTTATTTTTTCCCTCCCCTTTCCCTAATACCACTACTCGCCCCCTCCTCCTCTTTACTCTAATACCCCACCTCCCTTTTTTATTTTCAAAAGTCTCCCCCACTACCCTTCCCCTCCCCCTCCTTCTCCAACACCCTACCCCCCCTTTCTACCTATACCCCAACCCCCTTCTTTAATACCATTACCCCACCCCCCCCCCCTCTCCTTTTGGCGCATCCCCCCTCCCTCCCCTTCGTCACTGACACCCCTTACCTCCTAATACCTATTCCCCCTCCCTCCCTCCCTTCCTCCCTCCCTCTCTCCCTTCCCTACCTTCCTCTCTCTCCCTCTCTCCACTTCCCCTCCCTCCCTCTCTCTCCCTCTCTCCACTCCTCTCTCCACTTCCCCT
>NC_091572.1:3218397-3220897 GCF_042767895.1 Penaeus vannamei
GAACTCGACATGGGCCGTGTCCCTGCCTGGCGGCTTGCCGGGAGGGATCCTCGTAGGTGGAAATAAAGGGTGGATGCGGCTATGTGCCCCCGTAGGAGGGAGAAACAGAGGAGAGAGAATGGAAGAAAAAGAGAGAGAACGCAGGTAGAAAGGAGACGAAGAGGGGGGAATGGAAGAATGAGAAGGATAAGAATAAGTGGCAAAAGAGAGAGAGGGAAGAGGTGGGGGGGGGGGGGGTAGGTTGTTATTGACAAGTTCAGGTCCTTTTTGATGTTGTTTTTCAGTTCGTGTTATGTGCACTCGAGCGTTTGTTTGTTTGTGTTATTATCCGTTTTTCTGTTTGTTGTGTGTGTGTGTTTATATATATATATATATATATATATATATATATATATATATATATATATATATATATATATATACGTGTGTGTTTGTGTGTGTGTGTGTCTTCCCTCCCCCTCTCTCCCTCCCCCTCCCCCTTCTCTCTCCCCTTATCGGTTATGACCTTTTTCTGACCTTTGACCTGCTAGTGGACCTTCGACGGACCATGATAGGCCACCCATAATAATAATAATAAAATAGTAGTAAATAATAAAAGAAAATAATAAATAATATTTAAATAGTAATAAATTATGATAAAAAGTAATAAATAAAAAAGGAAAATAATAAACAACAAAAACGTAATAAATGGCAATAAAATAATAATAATGATAATAATGAAATAGTAATAAACAATAGCATAATAATAATTAATAACAATATAATAATGATATCAAATAAATAAATAAATAATAAGTAATGAAACGATGATATTAGATAAAATATGATAAAATTAGAATTAACAATAATAATAATAATAAATAATAATAATAATAATAAAATGCTTATGATTAACAAATTAATAAATAATAAGTAATGAAATAATAGTAACAAATAAATGATATTAGAATATTGATGATTAGTGATAACTAAACAATAATAGAGAACAAATAGATACATAATAAGTAACGAATTAATGATGATAGATAAATTAAAATAAAATGATAGTACTGATTAATGATCCAATAATGGTAATAAACAGATATTTAGATAATAACCAATAAATGATAATGATAAATACGTGATGATAAGATTATGATAAAAAGGGTGGAATTAGGTAGGCGGAGCGACCTTTCCACCTTTCTTGAGGTGGATGAGGCGAGTGGATGAGGGTGGATGGGTGGATGAGTGTGGATGAAGGATGGGCGGATGAGGGTGGATAGGTGGATGAGGCGAGTGGATGAGGGTGGATGGGTGGATGAGTGTGGATGAAGGATGGGCGGATGAGGGTGGATAGGTGGATGAGGCGAGTGGATGAGGGTGGAAAGGGTGGATGAAGGATGGTTGGGATGGGTGGATGAGGTTGGATGAGGGTGGATGGGTGGAGAAGGTGGATTGGGATGGGTGGATAAGGGGATGGATGAGGGTGGATAGGTGGATGAGGCGAGTGGATGAGTGGATAGGTGGATGAGGGTGGATGAGGCGAGTGGATGAGGATGGATGGGTGGATAATGTGGAATGGGATGGGTGGATGATGGCGAGTGGATGATTGGAGAAGAAGGGTTGGGATGGGTGGATGAGACGTTGGATGAGTGTGGAAAGGGTGGATGAAGGATGGTTGGATGAGGGTGGATGAGGTGAATGGATGTGGGTGGATGGGTGGAGGAGGGTGGATAGGTGGATGAGGCGAGTGGATGAGGGTGGATGGGTGGAGAAGGTGGATGAAGGATGGGTGGATGAGGGTGGATGGGTGGAGAAGGTGGATTGGGATGGGTAGATGAGACAAGTGGATGAGGGTGGATGGGTGGAAGGGGTGGATGAAGGATGGTTGGATGAGGGTGGATGAGGCGAGTGGATGGGTGGATAATGTGGAATGGGATGGGTAGAGAAAGTGGATTGGGATGGATGGATGAGGGTGGATGGGAGGGGGTGAATGAAGGATGGGTGGAGAAGGTGGATGAGGCGGGTGGATTAGCATGGGTGGAGGAGTAAGGCAGGTGGAGGGATATGTGTACGGGTCGAGAAAGGGTGGAAAACGGATGAGTGGTTAAAGGTGGATTCGAGACGGGGTGATGGAAGAGTGGAGGTGTGGATAGAGGGATGTATGGAAAGATGGAGGAGGGAGAGGGATGGGTGGATGAACCAGTGGATGAGGGACGGGGAGGGTGGAGGGGAGGAGGGGTGGAGAGAGATAGGGGTGGAGGGGGAGGGGAAGGGAGGGGAAGGGGGGAGTGTTTTTCAATTAGTCTGTGATCGGTCTTTCTCGCTGTGTGTCTGTCTGTAAGTGTGTCTAGAGTGGATGAGGTAAATGGGTTGATAGGAAGATTGACCGACTGAGACAAAGAGAGACTGAGAGAGAGAGAGACAGAGACAGAGAGAGAGAGAAAGAGAGAGAGAGAGAGAGAGAGAGAGAGAGAGAGAGAGAGAGAGAGAGAGAGAGAGAGAGAGAGAGAGAGAGAGA
>NC_091572.1:3230897-3247832 GCF_042767895.1 Penaeus vannamei
TTCTATATATTTGTCATGTATTATCTTTATCTCTCTGTCTATCTTTATTTGCCTGACCTTTGATTTGTCGACCTGTTTTCTCTTTCGTTTTCTTTCTTTGATTTTCTTTTTCTTATCAGCTTACGTTTTCTTAATCGTCTCTCTCTGTCTCTCTTTCTCTTGCTCTCGCTCATTCTCTCTCTCCTCCTCCTTTTTTTTCTTCTCTTTTTGCTGCTTCTTCTTCTCCTCCTCCACCTCCACTTCCTCCTCACCCTCCCCCTCCTTCCTCCCCCTCCACCTCCACCTCCTCCCTCCACCTCTACCTCCTCCTCCCCCTCCCCCTCCCTCTCCCTCTCCACCTCCTCCTCCCTGTCCTCCACCTCCTCCTCCCTCCACCTCCAACTTCCTCCCCCCCCCCTCTACCACCTCCTCCACCTCCTCCACCTCCACCTCCCTCCTCACCCTCCACCTCCTCCGCCTCCCTCTCCCCCTCCACCTCCTTCTCCCTCTCCACCTCTACCTCCTCCCCCTCACCCCGAAGGCGCCATCGGCAGGAGCTTCTTGTGTTCTTGAGAATATGATTTACGACCTTGTTCTTGGCATCCTCTTCTTCGGGCGGGGTGCTGAGCGGACTGTAAATCATCGTGTAAGTGATATTAAGAACATGTGCAAGCATTGCGTTTCAAGCAGGTTATTTGATGGGGGGAGGGGAGAGGAGGATCGGGAGGGGGAGGGAGGTGGAGGGTGGGAAGGAGGTGGAGAGAGGGGTGGGGATGGGGAGGGTGGGAAGGAGGGAGGGAGGGTAGGAGGATGGGGTGGGGAGGGGGGGGAGGGACGTGGAGGGTGGAAGGAGGGAGGGAAGGAGGATGGGGTGGGAAGGAGGGAGGGAGGTGGAGGGTGAGAAGGAGGGAGGAGGGGCAGGGAGGGGGAGTAGGAGGAGGATGTGATAGATGGAGAGAGGGTGGAGGATGAGATGGAGAGGGAGAAGTAGAAGTAGGAAGGAGGGAGGATGGGGAAGGTGGAGGATTGGGTAGAAAGTAGGAGGGAGGAAGGAGAAAGTGGGAGGGTGGAAGATGGGAAGAGAAGGAGGATGGGGAAAGAGATGAGAAGAGAGGATGAATAAGGGAATAGGAGGGGGAAGGGAGAAAGGGAAGAAGGGTGGAGGATAGGAAGGGCAAGGGGGAGGGGGTAGGAAGGTAAGGAAGGGTAAGTGTGCGTCGAAGGACAAAAAGGAGTTTTATTTAACTAACATATATATATATATGTGTGTGTGTGTGTGTGTGTGTGTGTGTGTGTGTGTGTGTGTGTGTGTGTGTGCGTGTGTGCGTGCGCGCTTGTGCGTGTGCGTGTGCGTGTGCGTGTATAGGCGCCCTTACTGCCCTTCAAAAGGTCTTTAGGAATATTCGAAACACCCTGTTGCAACTGTCCTTTATTACTATTATTCCTTCACAGCTTACAGTGCAGTTTAACTTGTTTCTGTAACAATCAGACAATACTTCCTAAAATTATCTTTCAATAGAACATAATAGCACTGGCTTTTCACACAATAATCAAAGTTTATCAACAATATCCTTATTCTATTTGATAAATATCAATTGGCACAACACATCTACTTATTTGCAATATCCTGCCACAGCAACATGATCAAAAACATGTGAAATCTAACTCATGAAAACATTGCTTTAATATCAAATACAATAAAATTAATCGTTACTTATTTTCCAGATGCATATTGCCACACACATCCAGTGTTGCCAAATGTTCCTTATTGTACGACAATTCACAAAATATCAGAAAACAAACGCTATACATCTTTTAGCGTTTACAACCAAACCTCTGAATCTTCATAGAAATTCAACCAAATTAGTAATGTGAATGCATTTTCAAAGTCCCATCTTACATGTAATAATTTCAGTAAATTACTCATCTTAACAACAACAGTTATTATCTGAACATAATCATCTGCTATAACATTTTCCCATTCTATCATCAAAATCCTTTACATCAATTACCATCATTTTCACACAAGAGAATCAATATCGATATAGGTCGAGTCATAAAAGACTTTTCACAATTTACAGTAACACTTCTTGCTAACCCATCACCACTCTCCTTAACAGAAATGACACGACCTAATAGCCAATGACACCTGACAGTGACATTTCCCTCAACCAACATAACAATATCTCCTACAGTTAAATTTCTGCCTTTCAAAAACCACTTTCGTCTTTCCCGTTGAGTTAGTAAGTACTCCTGTTTCCACCTCTTCCAGAATAAGTCAGCTAAGTACTGAATATGATGTCATCTTCGCTTACTGTACACTTCATTTGCGTCCAATTCGTTAACACACAATGGATCTTCTTTCAATGTAAGGAGGTGATTAGGTGTTATGGGGATTAAATCATGGCAGTCACTTGAAACAGTAGATAGAGGTCTATTATTAATAACAGCTTCAACATCGCCCATCAGGGTATTTAAACCCTCATCATGCAAAATTTGCTCTTTCATAACTCCATTTAAAACTTTCCTAATGGTTCTGATTTGTCTTTCCCAAACACCACCAAAAATGAGATGCATGAGCCGGATTAAAATTCGATTCTATATTATTCAGTAAAAGGGTCTCAACTAATACGAGACTCATTCCATTCCCTCATACCTTCCTTTAATTCTCTCTCTTCTCCAACAAAGTTAAGGCCCCTATCACAATACAAAAATTTCACTTGACATCGTCTAGCTACGAATCTTCTGAGAGCAATGATAAACGAGTCTGTAGATAATGATCCTGCAATGTCTACGTGTACTGCTCTTATAGTTAAGCATGTAAATATTACACCATAATTCTTCACCTGAGAGCTTGCCTTCCTAGTATAGAATGGACCAAACAAATCTACACCAGTTGTAGTGAAAGGTGGTTGGTTGGCAGAGATCCTACCTTCTGGAAGATCTCCCATCTGTTGCTGGTACTTGCGACACTTAATACAACCTTTGATAACCCTACGCACAGCACTATTACCCTTAACTATCCAATAAAGTTCTCTAAGTCTGTGTTGTCCAAACTGGGGTGCACAACATAGATCTTAAGGGTACGTGAACAAACAAGGAACGAACACGAACACACACGCGTGCACGCACACACACACACACACACACACACACACACACACACAGAGAGAGAGAGAGAGAGAGAGAGAGAGAGAGAGAGAGAGAGAGAGAGAGAGAGAGAGAGAGAGAGAGAGAGAGAGAGAGAGAGAGAGAGAGAGAGAGAGAGAGAGAGAGAGAGAGAGAGAGAAACATCATATGTTCTATGAATCATCTTTTTTATCCGTGTCTTAAATTCGAATTTATTGACCAACACTCCTGCAATTCCATCTTTTCATAATTAGTGTATCATTTGCACTGTTTGTTTACCCATGGATACGTAACAGCCCAAGAAGATAATAAAGGGTACAATAGGCGAAAATGTTTGGACAACACTGCTCTAAGTGAACTCAAGACATGTTCACGCTCTTGGTGACCAACTCTCTCGTGACAATCTCTGATGATCATATCTGTAACATGGTGTTTACTTGGCAAAATAAATGGATGGTTGTTATCATGTCTTAATGGAGCCTTTGTAAGCCTGCCACCTACATGCAACAATTCATTAATAAAAATTGGATTCATCTTCCATATCCATTGACTTCAGAAAATCACCAACATAAAAATGGCTAAATATGGTCATTTGAACTTCTGGCAAATATTCACTTCAAAATCCTTTGCTGTTCTCTGTGGAGCAAAATTAGAACTAGGACAAGACTTTGCTGCAAATGGGGGAACAGCCATGCGATATTCACTTACAGCCTGTTCGAGATTTCCATCTGGCCACCACAAAAACCTTAAATAATCCCCATCCTTTTCTGGAACACCAACTTGAATGCAAAATGACCTTGGTGGAACCCAAATAATATCTGGACTAATGGGTTGGTCAAATCAGGACCTTAGCCTGATTCACTTCTTTTAATATACTCATAGCACAAGAACCTTTTACCTGTGACCTATCAGACACCCTGGATACACTGCCGTCAGGCCCAGAATTTAACATTTCCTTCCAATTTGATTCTCCTTCCATATTTTCGGCTGCCTTGTATACAACACTATCCTCTTTCTCTACAACTCTCTTGAAGTCAATAGATTTTGCCATAATGTCAGACATATTACATCAATACCATCAAAAGTATGCAACACAAATGGTTCCTACTTCCTTGTCAGCACTTATTTCATAATAGTAATGTTTTACTCTTAATCATATTGTAATTAATGAACTTGATCTCAATATAATATTAACCAGAACTAAACCTAGCATGTAGCATTACCCAGCCCTTGATGCTGAAACGTTGCCCACGTGTATCTTCACTAGAACAACTCACTCCTGTGGGTCTCAAAAAAACTTGCGTACCAACTCTTCTTAGTCTTGATGCTGAAGAGGTCCTGAAGTTCAAGCCTATCTTGAAATTTCTTTGAGGTTCCTAACACTCGTACATTGAAGCCCAATCTTGAAACTTGGTCTTGATGCTGTTCTCGATGTACATCTTGCCACACCCTGTAGCCAGACTTGAAACTGGAGCCAGTCTTGAAACTATGTCTTTAAACCTGAAAAAAAATATTTTTCATTAATTATTTGTTACCTTGTCTTGAAATTTAGCAACCAAGTCTTGAAACTATAAGCGTTTTAAGCAGGTGAGCGCTTGGGTAAGAATCCCTGCCTATGTGTCAAGAACTGTAGCGTTCCTTGCTTTAAACGTAATAGTCCTTGGAGAGCATAGAATGTCAAAACAACACACAACATACACATGCTTGGGTTTTAAAAGCAATAGACAAGTATTCCCACCAACAATCTCGGAGAGAGATACCTTGGGCATAAGTCGAGGGTGGAGTTTATTTCATTGGCTGTTGGCAACAGTTTGAGCGCGCATTTCAAAACAACTGACAAGGTAACATCGCATCAAGAGAGCAGAGAAGTAAATAGATCTATCCTAATATCTTAACAAATTGCAATATTTTCTCCTATATTCATGTGAAGTAAGTAATAATGACAAGAAAATAAATGTGCTAGACATCAAAGGTCATATAGTACTATGGTATTGTATTGTGTTGGGAAGGTTTTTATATATTCATATGAAGTGCCTCCAAAACAGTGACACACAATTCTGATGGGCAACCCTTGCACTCTGACGCGTTATGAAATCAAATGAACATCCCTGGATTAAAATATAGGCCTACCCATTCCCATATATCCGATTTTATGAAGTTAAATGTATGTCATCGATTACAATATCAACAGAAGAATGTTGCTAGAATTTCTCAGACTTTTTTCACTTGAATTATTCTTAATTTCATAGAATAGCAGATTTATTCTCGATTTTGAGAGACGAAGGGTTTAAAAGTAAGAGGTAAATTGTTCGTCTTACAATATATCATTTATAAGTACAACACTTTTTATTCCCATATTCTCCATTATTTCCTTTCGTTTTCTGCTAATTGCAATTTCTTTGAATATGATTTTATGGAAATTACAGAATCAGATACCGTGAAAAAAATATTTCTATGATAAAATATTATGCGGAGTTCTTGGCCAACGCCCGCATTCGAAGGATTGTAAACAGTACGGTACGCGAACGACGCTGTTGCCATGGCGACGGTCCACCGCTTGACTTAGCATGCGCAAGTCTAGCCATTGACGGGGGTCGCTTGAGAAAGCAAGCGAAATTCTTGAGGTAGCAAGATAAAGTCTTGAGATTTTAGACAAGAACTTTCCCTGCTTAAAATGGGTTTGGTCAAAGCAGGGCCTTGAAGAAGGGAACTGTTGTGGGATTCATTTTTATACTTGGCTGCACAGTGAAACAACACGTAACTGGTCTGTTTTCTGATGATGGTACACACCAAGAGGAGGAATATGTCAAACAGCTATCTTCATTGTCCTTTGTCTGTGACGCTCGCTCTGAATAACCTTTTTTCAATTACATCTGTCATGAAAGCGCAATAATCCTTATAAAATACCTCGTCACATAAAAGCTTCTTTTTTAAACCTTCCAATCTTATTTACTCTTTTGGCATTGACCTTCACCAAATTATGTCAATCCTTTTCACTATCCACTGATGCTATACAGGTTACATCATCAATATTATCCCTTTTCTGATCATTATTCACTAAAAAGTCACCTGGTTTCTTATTGTGATTTATGCCGTTTAAATGCATCCCTTAGAGAAGACTGCCTATGGAGGACTGTGGGATGTCTAACCTTGCATATTCGACAAATCCTTTTCTTGATACATTCTTTAGACATATGCCCTTTATTAAGACATCCAAAACGTAATCCTTTCTTTGATATAAATTCCAATCTTTCCTTTTCTGGTCTTTGGCTCTTCCGTTTACATTCATCCAAATTATGTGGCACACTACTAAACCAGCATTTTGGTCCTTGCTTTGTATTTTCTGTGACCTTATTACAAAATACCTTGTCAAATTCGTGCTTTAGCTTGGTCCCTAATTGGCGTCTTGAACTTATCGTCATTTTTCCCTTGGTCCCTATTTGGCATCTTAAACTAATCGTCATTCTTCCATGATTTACCTTCCCTTTGCATACCCTTAGTACTAAATAGATGCCTTCCAAATAAGGGATGAGACATTATATCAACCTCCTTATATATGAAATCTACTAAATTAAATGGAGAAGTTCTGCCTCCATATTCCAATATTAAATATATGGCACACCACTTCTCCTGCATGGTTAATGGTAGCTGCTCCACAATTTTCCTCATAATCCCGGGGTGCTCGATTTCCTTAGCTCCTTGAAGGCCTCCACACAAAGCATTACGACACCCTATAAGTGATGTAGAACTGATCACCCTCTTCCACGTCATCATCCCTCAACCTTGGCCACTCCAAGATTTTATCCACATAAGTAGTTGCTATAAGTTCTTGGTCACCATATTTCCTGTGTAATAGATACCCAGCTTCCTTATATCCTTCACCTGGTTCCATGTGAGCACAAGCCCTAACTATGTCCCTTGGTTTACCAGATATTTTGTTCTAAGATAAAATAGCTTTTCATCATCTGTAAGTCTATTACTATTAATACTGTCAAAGGATCTAATAAAAGATTTGTACTGAGTTACATCCCACTAATTTTCTGTACTTTTACCATAGGCATTAAACTCCTAAGGTTATAAGATATCAAAGTATTCATCAAATTTGCATCAGGCAATAAGTTTGCAACAGATTTACCTGTATCAGCATTAAATGGTACCTGTGATCTCTGTCATTAAATCACGATTAGAATCATGGTGTTGAGAACCCTGTTCATTTTCTTTAAATCTACATTCTGGTTCTTTAGTATTTGACTTTGGTTAAAAATCATTGGCACTTGGGTCTATCCTAGAAACTTTAACATATGACCCAATATTTGAAAGTAATTCACACTGTGATAGGTTTCCGTAGCACCCTAAATAAACCTGCAACCATGTACTGTTGCTTCAATATGTAAGCGGTATGATTTTAGTTTTTTTTCGCATCCTGACCCCCTATAGGAACCCTGTAATTGGAACGCCACATAGCCCAAGCCACGCAGGACCTCGAGACCTTGCTAACGCTCCCAAATACTCCCCCCAGCTCCGTGTGGTTGCGGAGAAAAAGTGAACTTAAGTAGGTCTCTCGTTATGATTTATGGCTTATTTATAGTTTTACGGTATGAAAGTTGTTAATATATAAACCCCTGTGGCCGGCCCCCTTGTTTCCGGTTCAGTCGGATGGGGATTGATTGTGTTTGGGGTTTTAGAGAGAGAGAAAGAGAGAAAGAGACATAACACATCAACATATTCCCAATTTCCAGCCAAAACAATAGGATCCAAAACATGTGATATCTAACTCACCAAAACATATCCTTCGGTGCTTTCCATGGCCTTAGGCACCTCTTCAAGGCAATTCCAAACTGTTCATGAGCTAAATAGTAATATTTTAAAGTGCTGACAGTATTTGTGTCTTCGTAAATGTAACGTTTAAAATGAGCAGATTTCTGGTTACTTGACAAGAGCACGGCTTCCTCCCTCCTGACGTTAAGTCTTATTTCTAAACATATAATTCCATTCAAAACAAGATATTACAGCTCTGCAATATTAGGGATTTTTATTTAAAAAATAAAGGATAATGCTGCTGTCTTAATGATATGAAAACATTGCTTTAATATCAAATACAAAAGACTGAAATCGTTACTTATTTTCCAGATGCATATATGCCACATATTTACATCCAGTGGTGCCAAATGTTCCTTATTGTACGACAATTCAAAAAATATTAGAAACACAAACGCTATATATCTTTAAGCGTTTACAACACACACACACACACACACACACACACACACACACACACACACACACACACACACACACACACACACACACACACACACACTATTATGTTTTTCTCTCTCGGAACACTCGAGTTGGAATTGCGGCATCACGAGGGTCCCACGCAGGCAGGTTTAGCCCCTCGCGAACCCGCCACGGCTCGCTCTCGCCCTCCTAACGTCGCTGCTACAGGTGAGCAATCTTGGAAATTTTCATAAAAGCTACACTCATAACACGCGAGAGTGTCGGGCCAAGAGAGATGCGCGTCGGTGCTCTAATTGCTTGCAAAAAAAATAACTTTGAATTGTCTCCGTCGGGGTTCGAACCCGTCTCTCTCTCTCTCTCTCTCTCTCTCTCTCTCTCTCTCTCTCTCTCTCTCTCTCTCTCTCTCTCTCTCTCTCTCTCTCTCTCTCTCTCTCTCTCTCTCTCTCCCTCTCCCTCTCCCTCTCTCTCTCTCTCTCTCTCTCTCTCTCTCTCTCTCTCTCTCTCTCTCTCTCTCTCTCTCTCTCTCTCTCTCTCTCTCTCTCTCTCCTCTCTCTCTCTCTCTCTCTCTCTCTCTCTCTCTCTCTCTCTCTCTCTCTCTCTCTCTCTCTCTCTCTCTCTCTCTCTCTCTCTCTCTCTCTCTCTCTCTCTCTCTCTCTCTCTCTCTCTCTCTCTCTCTCTCTCTCTCTCTCTCTCTCTCTCTCTCTCTGTCTCTCTCTCTCTCTCTCTCTTTCTCTCTCTCTCTCTCTCTCTCTCTCTCTCTCTCCCCCTTCCACTCATTTGCCCTCTGTATATCTACCTAATCCTAATCATCAATATCATTAGAATACGTATTTCAAAAATACCAATAAGTTACATAGTTTACTTACAAGTGGTATCACTTTTGTTTGCAAATCTACATTAATCTGTCGAAATTTGGGATTCGAGGAGTCAGCAGTAACATAATATATACTTCGATCGCAAATGAGCCCAACCTTCACTTCATATTTCTTAATTATGTAGCTGGATTCGGTCCCCCATACATGTTAATAAATCCATCTAATACAGTTTTCATCTCACTATTTCATGTTCTCAAGTTTATCTAACTGCATTCGTTCAGGTCACACATATTCCTCGACAACCATCCATTAAATGATGTTCGACACTAGCCAACTATATGCTGAGATCTATTTTACAAAAGTCAGAATATCTAAGAGTTGTCAATGATGATTCCTGCTGAATGTGTAAAATGCCATCCCGTTTCTTCAATTTTTCTGTACCATGAGGCATTTCTCCCCAACTCGCTACTTTTTACGACCATTTAGTGGCCATTTCTCCAATATTTGTCCCACATTAAGGGAAGTTCAATTGTTACCATGATAATAATAAGAATGAAAATAATGAAAAAGAATCATAGCATAATAGTAATCATAGTTATATACAGTAATATCAGTAATAATAATTATAATTGTTATAACAAAATATATATTAATACTAAAACTAATGAGAGTACAACGACAACAGGTTATATCGATAATGATGATAGTAATGACAATAGTGATAATAATGAAAGAAATTATAATAACTGTAATGCTAACAGTAATAAAAATCTTAATAATAATAATAATGACAGTAGTACCAATAATAAAACCATTACTATTAGTAATAAAGATAATAATAAAATTGATAATACAAAAGATATAGACAATTATAACGATGATGAAGATGGTGATGGTGATGCGATGATAATGATATTTAGAACAACAGTAATATGGTTATTGTCATCATGGTAGGGATTGTGTATACATATCATAAAAGAGAAAGCAGTATTACTTATAACGACTATAATTAAAACGATAATGATGATGCCAGTACTAAAAATGTTAATGATGATGGTCAGTCTCTGAGTATTTTCCTTCTCTCTCTCTAGATCTATTCCTCTCATTCTTTTCGAAGATTCATAATGATGCTCATGATGCGTACATCAACTATGATCACAAGGGCAATGCAGGAGAGTGAGAGAGAAAATAGAATAAAAGAGATATGGGTGGATCGAAAAGAAATCATTTGGTGATGATTGTAAATAAAGTTTGTAAACCAACTTGTAGGCTGAAGGCTTATATTAATCATTTCATAAAATCCCAGTCTTTGTTTCTCATATGAATGCAATCACATGACTACGTGAAGACTAACAGCAAAATTACGAAAACGCGCATAAACACCAACAAACAAATGGAAAAAATATAAAATCAAACGTTCCAATTCCTTCAAACTTCTTCGCATTGTAAACGACGGAGAAAGAGACAGAAACAAAAGTAGAGAGATGTATGGAAGGGAAGGTAAGCAGATAGAGATGCAAGCAGATATTCCTGCATAAAACAATAGGATATAATATCCGTCGGGGCTCAAACCCGAGTCTGTCGCGTAGGAGGCGACCGTGCTAACCACTACACCACGAAAACATATGTTATATGTAAGAGAATTATATAATAGTTTCTACGAGAACCGTTATATTACACTTATGTATGTAATGTTAAACGCCTATGTATATGTGAGTGTGCTCGCGCATGCGTATGCTTTCAACAAAAGAGTAAAATGTATTAAATGTTATTGTATGCCTATCATTGCATTGAAATATGTCCAATCTTAAAGTATTCCAAGGTCGCCATTTTTTTTTTTTTTTTTTTGAATAGCTGGCCCGACAGCATCTATTTCCAGGAAAATGAAAAAAGAGCTAAAATCCTGAATCTTTTCTTATGCTAATTTCCCGCCGATATCGTGACGTCCGCAAAAGAAATAGCGAAAGAAAAATACAAATCAATTTGTGTATGATTCACCGTGTATGGTATATTTTCTCCTGTCTTAAAAAAAAAAAAAAAAAAAAAAAAAAGAATGAAATATATTTGGCGGAAATACCTTGCTCTCATGTTTCATGTCACGCCTATTGTCCATCATGGATATATTTGATTTTGGTTTCCAGAATAACAAATTCTGGTTGAAAGAATTCTTTGTCTTTTAGTAAAACAGAATTTCACTTCCTCCAGGTGGGGCTGGAACTGATACATTCCTTTACTTCTGATCTTTGGAAGCTGGGGATTTCCTTCATTATCTTGCCTTGCTATTGACTTGTTATATTATATTATATTATATTGACTTGCCCGCTATTCAATAAAAAATAATCTGTGGCCTAAGCATTAAGATAACGAGAACTTCTTGAAAAAAATTATATATATTCATATATATATATATATATATATATATATATATATATATATATATATATGTATATGTATATGAAATGCTTGTTTTTTTCTCTCTCTCTCTTTTGTACTCATTTTGTTGGCATGTCCACTGCTGTTACCATTATCATTATTATCAATACTTTCCACAGACCTCCAGATCGACAGTACCATTAGAATACGTATTTCGAAATTGCCAGAAGGCCAAATAGTTTATTTACAGGGGCTACCACTCTCGTTTGCAAGTCTACAGTTATTTGTCGAAATTTGTGGTTAATAGAGTCAGCAGTAATAAGTTATTTACATATCCCTCGATCACAAATGACAATCTTTATTTCATATAGATTACAAATACCGTCTACTGGTTTCATCTACTTTGACGATTATCATGGCATGCTTTTTAAATAAAATCAGCTCGTGATATGAACGAGTCGAACTTTGAGTAAAGAATTATGGTTTTATCGGTCTTAGCTCACGATTTTAATGCTTTTTCCCAAAGGCTTGATTTGTTTTCAACTGTTTTTTTTAAGGTTTTCATTGATCATTGTTAGTAAAATTATTTTATTGTACAGGGGAAAGTGAAAGGAATATATGTATATATACAAATCTTTGTATGTATATATATCTTTATGCATATATGTATATCTATATGTATCTATATATGTATATATGTATATCTTTGTGTATATATGTATATCTTTGTGTATATATGTATGTATGTCAGTGAGTATGTATGCATAGATTTATATAGATATATATGTATGCATGTTTTTGAATATTTACTTACCTACCTATCAACATGTGTGTGATGATTGCTAGTTTATTTAAAGGTCAGCTCATTTGTTCATTATCAGTAACGCAATAAAACCAGGAATTCAAATTGGAATTCCTTTGTCAAAGACCAACCGTGTGCTCGGCGAGAGGCTGCCCGAAATAAGAGTAAGATAAATAAATAAGAGTAAGATAAATAAGAGATAAGAAATCAGCTTAGCCTGTTCCGTGGACATGGCAGACCTTTGGCCATGATGCAGGTTTGGCCACCGCGTATCTTTGGACACCATGCAACTTCGGGCAGTTTTGCAGCTTTGGGTATGGCGAATCATTGGCATCTATGCAATATTTACTTGCCATGCAACTTTGGCTATCCCGTATATTTGGCTTCCGTGTACCTTTGAAACAGCTGATGCTAAGGGACCAAGTGTGAGTGATAATAATACTGCAAATGTTGAATAAAGAACTATTTTTTCGGGTGAATTCCCCATGGACCAGGGGCTCCGAAACTGAGGGCCACGGGGTACTTTCTGGGTCCCTTGGAGCATTAAGAAAATTATGTCGTCGAATCAAAATGAAATTGATCTCACAGTTCCTATAATTATCTTACATATCAATAATTTGGAATCTATAAAGTATTCTTGTCCTATAACTACTGACATCATTAAACTATTCATTCCTTGCAATAACTGAATCTGAAAAGATGGCAGTCGCATGATTATTGTGTTGATAAAGGGGAGCCACGGTCTTGCAGACTATAAGACTTGTTCAGTTGCCATTATCAACTTTAAATAATAAGCGGGAAAACTAAGTCTAACGACACACAATGACACCATTATCATCCTAAAATAGAATACAAAAACCTATCTCTGCTGACAAGTCCAGGCTCATCCCCCTCTCCATTCTCCGCACTCACGAGGACCTGCCTGACGAGCCTGAGCCTGCGGCGGGTTTGTCGTCCGGCGTTCTCTCAGCCAGTCACTCGGCAGGAGGTGGAGAGACGAAGGAGGGGAGTAGGGGAAAAGGGGGGGGGGGGGTGCACGGTACATGAGACCAATAGAGGTGACGTTTTTACTAGTGCGTTGTATTCGATATCTTTAGTAAAAAAAAATAATTATAATAAATAAATAATAATAATACATAATAATAATAAAGAGGAGGGAGCGGGAGGAGAGGGAAAGGGAGAGTCAAAGAGAGCGAGAGAATACTGTTGGTATCGCCAACATTACTCTAAATGTTCAAAATGGAAGACCTGATTATGTTCTTCCTCTCTCTCGGGGAAATGCAAAGAAAAATAACAGACTCGGAAATACACGGAACCAGAACTACCAAGGCAGCTTATCCTATAAAGCACAATGACGAGAAAAGGATTTACGAGACACAAGGAAAGCAGCTCTATTTTTTATTCGATCTCAGCTCGCGATTTTAACGTTTCCCGAAGGAACATACGAATTGTACTTTATTATCTTTTTAGCTATGATTTCTTTTTTCCTTTTAATAATCATTGTTGATAAAACAGGCGTATCTATAACCAAAAACTGCCTCGAAGGCAGGTATTTAACCGTTAAGCCATTGCGAACATCTCTGAAGCCGCTATTCGGGATATATAACATGCAAGATTGTTGTTGTTGGTGTTCTTGGTTTTCGGTGAAATTGCCATTGGAATTTGTCTAGTTTGTCTCTTTCGTAGCGGGGATATGGAGAAATAAGAAAATTGTGACCGAATGAAAATGATTTGCGTCTACCCAATAGCACCTACATATAATTATCTCCCACTTAATAAATTGGAACCTTTCCAAAAAGTGTTCTTGTCCTATGGCTACTGAACCATTACTCGATTCATAACTGGTGATGAATCGGAAAAGAAGGCAGTCACTGGGCGGGGCCATGGAGATTGTTACAAATTGGTCGGGTGCAACAGAATGAAAAAGGTCGAGAACCACTGTCTTGGCCTATATCAAGTCTTGCTCACTTACCATTATCAACTTTGGTGATAAACGGACACGCTGTTTCGTCTAATGACACACAAGGATGCCATTATCGACAAAGAAACGTATTCCAAAATCCTGAACTGGGTCTTGGCCTCCTTCAGTCAGCTGTTTCTCAGTCTGTTACCTTCTGCTTTTCTCTGTCTTCCTCTTATCCCTATCTCTCTCTCTCTCATTTCTCTGTCTGATTCAACTTTTTCTATCTCTTTTTATTTTTCTCTCTTTCCTTTACCTCATCATTATCCTATTGTAAACGCGAATGTTATCTTATGGCTCGCCTTTTTACAGAAACAAAATTAAGATATTTCAACAATCAGAATTTCCGCAGGATGTCTCTCACACCTTTCGATAGGTCGGTTATTATAATTGTTTTCGTTATTATGTTTTTATTGCTATTCTTCGGAACAAAATCATTGTTATTGTCATTACTCCTATTACATTTTTAACCAATGTTGTTGTTTTTCATCATTATCTAATGAATATCCTGCCTCGCGATTCACGATAATGTACAATATAAAGTTTCCCATTTTCTATAATTGCAAATTGGACTATTTTCTTTTACAAGTCAAATCTTTCCTTTTTTCAATAAAAATATAATTTTAAAGTATCAGCTCGCGAGTTTTTCCCGAAGGCTGATATTTTCTATTTGTAGTAGAATATTATGAAAAGAAAGATAAAAGGGTAAAAAATAAAACATAAATAAATAGATAAATAAAAAATAGCAAGTATGAACACTTTCCCGGAATGGGTTTTCGTCATAGATTTCAGATACTAATTGATAATTTAATTTACTATCACTTTCATTGCAGTCATTGCGAATATTCTTTTTTTCTATTTTCATTCAAGAAATTATATCCTTTCAATGACAGCGAGCATTTATTTTTTATTTATTTATTTATTCATTTTTAGGGTATTTTCATCTGTTGAATAAATTCAATTTTTTCTTTTTTTTCTTTTTATTCATTACTGATAGTAAAATAAGTTCATATAAAATAAAAAAAAGCATAAAATGCAAACAATTTGGGGATTCGAACCCCGGTCCCCACGCCTCGAAGGCAGGAACTTAATCGATTGAGTCATTTCGAATACTTACCTATCTGCGATTTGGGACTAATAACATGCGAGATGGCACTCACTGGGCGGGGCCATGGAGATTGTTCCAAATTGGTCGGGTGGAACAGAATGAAAAAGGTCGAGAACCACTGTCTTGGCCTATATCAAGTCTTGCCCATTTACCATTATCAACTTTGGTGATAAACGGACACGCTGTTCGCCTAATGACGTTATAATTGTTCTCTGCCATCCTTATTATGAGTTATCATTGCTGCTCTCCTTAACACTGTCATTGCTATTGTCATTACTCCCATTACATTTATAACCACGATTGTTGTTTTTCATCATTTAGTGAATATCCTGCCTCGCGATTCACGATAATGTACAATATAAAGTTTCCCATTTTCTATAATTGCAAATCGGACTGAGGTTTTCTTTTACAAGTCGAATCTTTCCTTTTTTTCAATAAAAATATCAGTATCAGCTCACGAGTTTTTCCCGAAGGCTGATATTTTATATTTGTAGTAAAATATTATGAAAAGAAAGATAAAAGAGTAAAAAAAATAAGATAAATAAATAAAAAATAGCAAGTATGAACACTTTCCCGGAATGGGTTTTCGTCATAGATTTCAGATACTAATTGATAGTTTAATTTACTATGATCACTTTCATTGCAGTCATTGCAAGGTTGACTGAGACTATCTTTTACAAATATTCTTTTTCCCTATTTTCATTCAAAAAATTATATCCTTTCAATGTCAGCGAACATTTTTTGAGGCGTATTCCCGCCTGTTGGATAAATTCTATTTTTTTATTCTTTTTTTCTTTTTATTCATCATTGATAGTAAAATAAGTTATATAAAATCAAAACTCAACATAAAAACCAAACAACCTGGGGAATCGAACCCCGGTCCCCACGCCTCGAAGGCAGGAACTTAACCGATTGACCCATTGCGACTACATAAAATTTGCGATTTGGGATTAATAAAATGCAAGATGACAACTCACTGGGCGGGGCCATGGAGATTGTTCCAAATTGGTCGGGTGCAACAGAATGAAAAAGGTCGAGAACCACTGTCTTGGCCTATATCAAGTCTTGCTCATTTACCATTATCAACTTTGGTGATAAACGGACACGCTGTTTCGTCTAATGACACACGAGGATGCCATTATCGACAAAGAAACGTATTCCAAAATCCTGAACTGGGTCTTGGCCTCCTTCAGTCAGCTGTTTCTCAGTCTGTTACCTTCTGCTTTTCTCTGTCTTCCTCTTATCCCTATCTCTCTCTCTCTCATTCCTCTGTCTGATTCAACTTTTTTTCTCTCTCTCTGTTTGTCTGTCTGTATCTTACCATTCTCTGTCTCTCAATCTATTTCTCACATCTTCTATCTCTCTTCTTTTTATTTTGCTTTCTGCCTTTCTCTGTATTTATCCCACTCTTTCCTTTACCTCATCGTTATCACCCTATTATAAGCACGAATGTTATCTTATGGCCAGCGTTCTTGCAGATACAAAATCGGATATTTCAACAATCAAAATTCCGCAGATTATAAATGTT
>NC_091572.1:3258332-3263332 GCF_042767895.1 Penaeus vannamei
GAAAACGTTTTGGACGAGACATTTTTTGATTCTGCACAATTTTCGTTTTAAAAAGCGAATGTTATTCCTGTTGTTTTCCTTATTCGTTTAATTAAGAAGGTGATGTACACGGTAGGCATTCACGGTGAAATTATCGAAGAGAACATTTTGGATGAGATATTTTTTGAAGAGGTTTAAGAAAGCTGATTCTGCATAATTTTCATTTTAAAAAACGTATGTTATTGCTGTTGTTTTCTTTATTCGTTCATAGAAAAGTCCGGCAAGAAGAGGATGTACACGGTAGGCATTCACGGTGAAGTTAACGAAGACGCGGGAAAGGTTGCAATGAGACATTAAAAAAAAAAAAAGAGGTTGGAGAAAGCTGATTCTGCATAATTTTCATTTTAAAAAACGTGTATTATTACTGTTGTTTTCATTATTCGTTCATAGAAAAGTCCGGCAAGAAGGGATGTACGAGTAGGCAATCACGGTGAAGTTAACGAAGACGCGGGAAAGTTTGCCATGAGACATTTTTTTTTAAAGAGGTTGGAGAAAGCTTATTTTGCACAATTTTCATTTAAAAAAACGTGTATTATTGCTGTTGCTTTCCTTATTCGTTCATAGAAAAGTCCGGCAAGAAGAGGATGTACACGGTAGGCATTCACGGTGAAGTTAACGAAGACGCGGGAAAGTTTGCCATGAGACATTTAAAATTATCGAAGAGAACATTTTTTTGGATGAGATATTTTTTGAAGAGGTTTAAGAAAGCTGATTCTGCATAATTTTCATTTTAAAAAACGTATGTTATTGCTGTTGTTTTCTTTATTCGTTCATAGAAAAGTCCGGCAAGAAGAGGATGTACACGGTAGGCATTCACGGTGAAGTTAACGAAGACGCGGGAAAGGTTGCAATGAGACATTAAAAAAAAAAAAAGAGGTTGGAGAAAGCTGATTCTGCATAATTTTCATTTTAAAAAACGTGTATTATTACTGTTGTTTTCATTATTCGTTCATAGAAAAGTCCGGCAAGAAGGGATGTACGAGTAGGCAATCACGGTGAAGTTAACGAAGACGCGGGAAAGTTTGCCATGAGACATTTTTTTTTAAAGAGGTTGGAGAAAGCTTATTTTGCACAATTTTCATTTAAAAAAACGTGTATTATTGCTGTTGCTTTCCTTATTCGTTCATAGAAAAGTCCGGCAAGAAGAGGATGTACACGGTAGGCATTCACGGTGAAGTTAACGAAGACGCGGGAAAGTTTGCCATGAGACATTTAAAAAAAAAGAGATTGGAGAAAGCTGATTTGCACAATTTTCGTTTAATAAAGCGTATATTATTCCTGTTGTTTTCCTTATTCGTTTAATTAAGAAGGTGATGTACGTGTAGGCATTCACGGTGAAATTAAAGAAGTGAGAACGTTTTGGATGAGACATTTTTGAAGAGGTTTAAGAAAGCTGATTCTGCATAATTTTCATTTTAAAAAACGTGTATTATTACTGTTGTTTTCGTTATTCGTTCATAGAAAAGTCCGGCAAGAAGAGGATGTACACGATAGGCATTCACGGTGAAGTTAACGAAAACGCGGGAAAGTTTGCCATGAGACATTTTTTTTTAAAAAGAGGTTTAAGAAAGCCGATTCTGCATAATTTTCATTAAAAAAACGTGTATTAATAATGTTGTTTTTCTTATTCGTTCATAGAAAAGTCCGGCAAGAAGAGGATGTACACGGTAGGCATTCACGGTGAAGTTAACGAAGACGCGGGAAAGTTTGCCATGAGACATTTTTTTAAAAAGAGGTTGGAGAAAACTGATTTGAGCAATTTTCGTTTTAAAAAGCGTATGTTATTCCTGTTGTTTTCCTTATTCGTTCATTAAAAAGGTGATGTACGGGTAGGCATTCACGGTGAAATTAAAGAAGTGAGAACGTTTTGGTTGATACATTTTTGAAGAGGTTTAAGAAAGCTGATTTTGCACTATTTGCATTAAAAAGGAAGTGTGTTATTGCTGTTTTCCTTATTCGTTCATAAAAAGTCCGTCAATAAGGGGATGTACGGGTAGACATTCACGGTGAAATTAACGAAGAAGAGAGCTGTGGTTGAATTATTATTATTATTATTTTTTAAGAGGTTTAAGAAAGATGATTTTACACAATTTTCATTAAAAAAAGAAGAAGAAAAAGAAACGTGTATTATTACTGTTGTTTTCCTTATTCGTTCATTAAAAAGTCCGTTAAGAAGGGGGTGTACGGGTAGGCATTCACGGTGAAATTAACGAAGAAGAGTAAGTTTTTTTAGAGGTTTAAGAAAGCTGATTTACATAATTTTCATTAAAAAAGCGTATATTACTACTGTTGTTTTTTTTCTTATTCGTCCATAGAAAAAGGTCCGTCAAAATAAGAAATAAGATGTTTCTTCAAGAGGGACACTTCACCGTCAAAGAAACGATTCAGTAAAAACACATTCACACCCCAAGACTGAATGGCAGCGCCCGCATGACGATGGGCGTCCTCCCTCCCTCGTTTTTTCCCCCCTCTTGCCCTTTCTCTCTCCCTCATTTCCTTTCGCCTCCTCCAAGATCCGAATCTCAAGTACTTAACCACCGCCCGACGCCCCACATCCCTCCGCGGCGCCCATCCCGAGGAGACAGAACGGCAGGACCTCAGCAACAACAAAAAAAACGGAAAGCGGGAATCCACCTCCTCCTTCACCGGAAAGGAAACAAGACTCCCGGCGGCGCGGCTTTCATCTGCTCGAACCGCGCGTCATTAACGGCCGCCCTTCCCACGAGACCCGCGGATAAACCAACAGTAGTTACGGCCTTGATCGAATTTCCTCCAGTTACCCCTCAATTGCCCGTTTTCTACGGTTGTAAGGGGAGACTGGCGCATTTCCGCGCGGGGGGGAACCCAGGACCAATTATCGGCGCGGCGAAGGGTGTGAATTAGCCGCCGGTGGCTGGCGGGCGTGGCTGTAGCGGCTGTAGCGGCGGCGGTGCGGCGGCGGCGACGGGCCACCCGATCAGGCGGGAGCAATTACGCCTCAGCCTTCCAAGGAGCCGACCCCGCCCGGGTGACGTATCGGCGAGATGATCGAAGACGGGGCGGCAGCGACTCGGGTTGCGCCGTCGGGGAGGGACAGAGGGAGGCGGGGACAGCGGTCAGGGAAGGAGAGAGGAGGGAGGAGGAGAGGGAGAGGGAGAGGGAGAGGGAGAGGGAGAGGGAGAGGGAGAGGGAGAGGGAGGGAGGGAGGGAGTGGGAGGGAGGGAGGAGGGAGGGAGGGAGGAGGAGGAGAGGGAGAGGGAGAGGGAGAGGGACGGCGGAGGGAAGGAGGGAGGAGGAGAGGGCCGGCGGAGGAAAGGAGGGAGGAGGAGAGGGCCGGCGGAAAAAAGGGGAAGAGGAGGATGCGGACGAAAGGGAAAGAGAGAGACGTTAATAACGGGGGGGACACAAAGAGGACGGGCGAGAGACGTCAGTGCTGCTGGTACAAGGGAGGGAAGAGGGGCTCGTAATGGGGGTCGAGGGAGGTCCGTTAATGGAGGGAAGGGAGTTCATTTCGTGGCGGGAAAGAGAAAAAAAAAGAAAACGTGTCAGCGCTGGTGATTTAGGAGATAATGACAAATTGGAAGTTGAAATAAATCTAACCACTACGGAAGGGATGATGTTTTAATTAACCGCGGGGGATTCGGTTTATTCTCTGTGCGAAATTGTCTGTGTTTGTTTGTGTTTCTTGCCATTGTGTTTTTTTTTATAGAGTGAGTGAATGAGGGAGAGGGAGAGGGAGAGGGGGAGGGGGAGGGAGTGGGAGAGGGAGGGGGGAGGGGAGGGGAAAGGGGGAGGGAGAGGGAGAGGGAGAGAGTATGGTATGGGAGGGAGAGGGAGAGTGGGAGAGGGAGAGGGAGTGGGGGAGGGAGGGAGGGAGAGGGAGAGGAGGGAGGGGGAGGGGGAGGGGGAGGGAGGGGGAGGGAGAGTTGAGGAGAGGAAGTTGAGTGGGTTGAGGAAGTTGAGGGGGAGGGGGAGGGGAGAGGGAGTGGAAAGGGAGAGGAGAGTGGAGTGGGAGTGGGGGAGTGGGAGTGGGAGTGGGGAGGGGGAGGGGGGGGGGAGAGGGAGAGAGGGGAGGGGGAGGGGAGGAAGAGGGAGAGGGAGAGGGAGAGGGGGAGTTGAGTGGGTTGAGTGAAGGTTGGCGAGGAAGTTGAGAGGAGGGGAGGGAGAGGGAGAGGGAGAGGGAGAGGAGAGGGGTGGAGTGGGAGAGGGAGAGGGAGAAGGGGAGAGGGAGGAAGGGAGGAGGGAAGGGGGGGAGGAGGGAGGGGAGGGAGGGAGAGGGAGTTGAGTGGGTTGAGGAAGTTGAGGGAGAGAGAGAGGGAGAGGGAGTGGGAGAGGGACTGGGAGAGGGAGGGGGAGTGGGAGTGGGAGTGGGAGAGGGAGGGGGAGAGAGAGAGAGGGGGAGAAGGAGGAGGAAGAGGGAGAGGGGGAGGGGAGGGGGGGGAGGGGAGGGAGGGAAAGGAGAGGAGAGGGAGAGGGAGAGAGAGGGAGAAGGAGTGGGAGGGAGGGTGGAAGGGAGGGATGGAGGAGTGAGTGTTAGTGAGTGAGAGAGTGAGAGAGTGGGAGAGGTGTGAGGGTGAGTGAGTGAGTGAATGAGTGAATGAGAGAGTGAATGAGAGAGAGAGAGAGATAAAGATAAAGAGAAAGAGAAGAGAGAAAAAAGAAGACAAATACAAAGCTAAAGACAAAGGGAGAGAATAGAGAGAGAAAGAAAAATAGAAAGATCCTGAAAGAGAAAGAGAGAAAAAGAAAAACAAAGAGAAAAAGAAAGAAAAAGAAAAAAAATAGATAAAAAATCGAAAAAAGAAGCGTAAAGAGAGAGAAAGACACACACACACACACACACACACACACACACACACACACACACACACACACATATATATAAAACCCACATTGCATCGCTCTTCCCCCCCCCCCCCCTTTATATCATTCCCTCCGTTTATCACACTTTTTCTCCCCGTCTCCTTCTACCAAACCGAAGA
>NC_091572.1:3265832-3268332 GCF_042767895.1 Penaeus vannamei
GAGGAGGGAAGGAAGAGAGGGAGTAAGTGAGAGGGAAGGAGAGGGTAAGGAGGGAAGGAAGGGGAGGAGGGAGGAGGGAGGAGAGGGAGGAAGAGGGAGGGAGGGAGGGAAGGGGGAGGAGGGAGGGAGGGTGGGAGCGAGAGGAAGGGGAGGGAGGAGGGTGAGGGAAGGGAGGGAGGGGGAGGGAAAGGAAGGGGAGGAAGGGAGGGAGGGAGGGAAGGGAAGGAGGGAGGAGGAAAAGGAGGAAGGGAGGGAGGGAGGACAGAGAGGAGGGAGGGAAGGAAGGGAGGGAGGATTAGAGGGAGGGAGGGGAAGGAGAGGAGGGAAGGGAGGGAGGGAAGGGAAGAGGGAGGAAGGAAGGGAAGGAAGAAAGGGAGAGAGGGAGGGCAGGAAGGTGGTAAAACAACAACTAAATTACGAAGAACAATTAAAGGGTATACCTGCCCAGTATACCATATACGTACAAGAGTTCCCATCGACGGCGCTACGTGCTCCCTCCTACCTGCCCCCCCCCCTCTCCCCCTCCCCCACGTCCACACGTACCCCACACACGGCCCCTTGTATTCCGCACCCCCTGCCCCCTTCCCCCTTTCCCCTCCCCAGCCCTCCTTATCCTCCCTCTCTCTCTCCTTCTTTCTCTCCCTCCCCTCTCTCCCTCTCCCTCTCCATTCTCACCCTCTCTCCCACTCCTTCTTTCTCTCCCTCCCTCCCTACCTTCTTCATTTCCCTCTCCATCTCCCTCTCTCTTCTCCCCTCTCCCTGTCTCTCTCCCTCCCCCTCCCTCTCCCTCTTCCTTCCCTCTCCCTCTCCCTCTCCCTTCCTCCTTCACCACTTCCAATTATGACTCCGGTATTGCCAACTCACCTGGCGCTGGGAACCCCTTAGTACCCCCCCCCCCCACCTCCGACTGAACGCAAAACCTACTGTTCGTTCTGGTACAACACCTCCGATGACGGTCTGGTACGAAAGGGTGATGGTGGGGTCTGCGCTGGCGTTCATGGTGCGTGTGGGAGGGGCAGAGGGAGGGTAAAGGGAGGAGGGAGGGAGGGAGGAAGAGGAAGAAGGAGAGGGTGATGTAGAGGAAGGAGGAGAGGGAGATGGAGGGGAAAGGAGAGGGGGAGGGAGAGAAAGGAGAGGGAGATGTAGAGGAAGAAGGAGAGGGAGATGGAGGGGGAAGGAGGGAGGAGATGGAGGGGGAAGGGAGGGAGAGAGAGACAGGGGGGGCGCAGAAGAGGGAGAGGAAGAAGGAGAGGGAGATGGAGGGGGAAGGAGGGAGGGAGGAGAGAGAAGGAGAGGGAGATGTAGAGGAAGAAGGAGAGGGAGATGGAGGGGGAAGGAGAGGGAGATGGAGGGGGGAGGGAGAGAGACAGGGGGCGCGCAGAGAGAGGGAGAGGAAGAAGGAGAGGGAGATGGAGGGGAGGGGGAGGGAGAGAGACAGGGGGAAGAGAGAGGGAGAGGAAGGAGAGGGAGAGGGGCAGAGGAAGAAGGAGGGAGGGAGGGAGAGAAAGAAGGAGTGGGAGAGGGGGTTAGAAAGGAGAGGGAGAGAGGGAAAGAGAGGGGGAGGGAGTAGGAGTGAGGGAGGGAGATAAAGGAGGAGAGGGAGAGAAGGAGAGAGAGGGAGGGAGAAGGAGAAGGAGTGAGAGAGAGAGAAAGAGAAAGACAAAGAGAAAGAGAAAGAGAAAGAGAGAGAAAGTAAGAGAAAAAAGAAAGAGAAACAGAACGAGAACGAGAACGAGAACGAGAACGAGAACGAGAACAAGAACGAGAAAGAGAAAAAGAGAGAGGGAGAGAGAGAAAGGAGAAGAAGTCAAGGGAAGGAAGGGACGGGGAGTTGGGGGTGGGGGGAGAGACAAGCTTCTCGGGTGACACTTAAGGCTAATAATTACATCTTAAGGTTACAGGTCCGTTGTGGAGGAGGGGGGTGGAGGGGGCGGAGGGGGCGGAGGGGGAGGGAGAGGGGAGGTGGATAGAGGAGAAGGGAAGGGGGAAGGGGGATGGAGGGGAGGAGAGGGGGAGGGAGGGAGAGGGGTAGGTGGACAGAGGAGAAGGGAAGGGGGGAAGGGGGGGCGGAGGAGGGGAGGAGAGGGGGGAAGGGGGAAGGTGAACAGAGGAGAAGGAAAGGGGACGAAGGGGAGGAGAAAGGATAGGGAGAAGGGGGGAGGGCGGGAGAAGTGGCACTGGCACCATTACCGTTAGCACGAGAGGGAAAGGGGTAGAGGGGTGGGGTGGGGGGAGGGGTTAGGGTCTTATCCGACATCCGGAGTTAGGAGACAGTTAAATATATTTGTTTGTCTCGGTGCTCATCGTTAATTAAATAATTTTCATTTGATGTATGCAGTATTACTGTGTATGTAATTATTATGTGTAAGTGTGTGAGTGAGTTTGTGTGTGTGTGTGTGTGTGTGTGTGTATGTGTGTGTGTATGTGCGTGTGTGTGTATGTGTGTGCGTGTGTGTGTGTGTGTGTGTGTGTGTGTGTGTGTGTGTGTGTGTGTGTGTGT
>NC_091572.1:3273332-3283332 GCF_042767895.1 Penaeus vannamei
TGCGGGCGGTGCGACTCAGTGACCATTCGTGAGGCGAGAGGGGAGGGGAGGGGGTGGGTGGGGGGGGGGTTGGCGAGTGGGGGAGGGTGAGTAGGGGAAGGGTTTTGGGGGAGGGTGAGTGGGAGAGGATGAGTAGGTGAGGGTGAGTGGGGGAGGGTGGGAAGGGCAGGGTGAGGGTGAGGTGGGGGAAGGTTTTGGGAGAGGGTTTTGGGGAGGGTAGTTAGGGCTGGGGGAGGGGGGTGGGGTGGGGTGGGGTTGCGAGTGGGAGAGGGTGAGTAGGGGAAGGGTGGGAAAGGGCAGAGGTGAGGGTGAGTGGGGGAAGGGTTTTGGGGGGAGGGGGTGAGTACAGCTTGGGGTGAGGGGTGAGTGGGGAAGGGTTTTGGGGGAGGAGTAGTTAGGGCAGGGGGAGGGGAGTAGGGGGAGGGGCGTCGATAAGGCGCAGTATAGGAGATTGGGGGCGTAGAGGCTTACGAGAATAAGCAGAAGAGAGGCTGTATGGGAAGAGGTAGGGGGAGAAGGAGTCAGGGGAGGGAGGGGAGAAAGAGGGAGATAAAGAAGTAAGGGAGAAAGGGGAGATAGAGGGGTAGGGGGAAGGAGGGACGGGAGAGGGGGTTATGGGTAGAGGTAGAGGGGAGAAGCAGGTGAGAAGGGGGAGGTGAAGGAGTAGGGGAGGACGAGATGAGAACAAGAGGAAGAGGTAGAGTAGAGGAAGAGGTAGGTAGGGGAGAAGGGGAGGAGAAGTAGGGGAGTAGAGTAGAAGAGAGAAAGAGGTAGGTAGGGGAGAAGGCGAGAAGTAGGGGTAGAGTAGAAAGAAAAAGATAGAGTAGGGGAGAAGGGGGTGAGGAGAAGAGGAGAAGTAGATATAGGTAGGAGAAGGGGTTGAGGGAAAGAGATACACGAGAAGAAGAAGCATACAAGAAGACGAAAAAGAGTAGAAGAAGACTTCGAAAAGCAGTAGACGAGAAGTAGGGTAAGGTAGGAGGGGGAAGGGGTGACCAGCGACACGAGGGAGGGGGTGACGAGAAGTAGGGTAGGAGGGGGCGGGAGGAGGGGGAAGAGGAGGGGGTGACCAGCGACACGAGCGTGGGAACGGCTACCTGCGGGTGCCAGGAAGGGTGGCCGACGACGCGGCTGCGGTTGCGGCGGACCAGGTGATGACCGCCGCCCCACGCTCCGACGGATGCACGCACGAGATAAAAAAAAGAAAGAGGAAAACAAAAGAGAGGGAGAGAGGAGGGGGGGAGGAGATAGATAGATAGAGAAAGAGATGAGATAGATAGCTAGATAGCTAGATAGCTAGATAGCTAGATAGATAGATAGATAGATAGATAGATAGATAGATAGATAGAGAGAGAGAGAGAGAGAGAGAGAGAGAGAGAGAGAGAGAGAGAGAGAGAGAGAGAGAGAGAGAGAAAAAGTCTTGACGGATGCACGCACGGTCGGAGGGAGCGAGGACATAAAAAAAAGAAAGAGGAAAACAAAATAGAGAGAGAGAGGGGGGGAAGAGAGAGAGAGAGAAAGAGAGAGAGAGAGAGAGAGAGAGAGAGAGAGAGGGAGGGAGAGAGAGAGAGTAGATAGATAGATAGATAGATAGTAGATAGATAGAGAGAGAGAGAGAGAGAGAGAGAGAGAGAGAGAGAGAGAGAGAGAGAGAGAGAGAGAGAGAGAGAAAGTCTTGATGGATGCACGCAAAGGTCGGAGAAGAGGGGGAGAGGAGGAGGGGAAGAGGAGAGGAGAGAGGATGGGAGGGGAGGATAGGGGAGGAAAAGTGGAGGAAAGGGGGAGGATAAGGAAGGAGAGCAGAGGAGGAAAAGGAAAAAGGGATAGGGTAGGAGGAGAGGAGAGAGAGCGGTGAGAGAAAAAAACAAAAAACAAAAAGCGAGAGAGAGAGAGAAAGAGAGAGAGAGAAAAAAAAGGCCCTCTGAGGTCATATGGAGCACGACCGCAGGCGACGGCGTCTCCCTCACCGCGGGTTTTAAGGGGCTTTGGGACACTGTCGCTGAGGGAAAGGGAAGGGAAGGAAGGGGAAGAGGCGAAGGGAGAAGAGGGGGAGAGGGCGAGGGGAGGGAGAAAAGGAAAGGAAAAGGGAGGAGGAGAAGGAGTGGCGAAGTGGGAGATGAGAGAGGGTGAGGGAGGCCGGATGGGAGGGAGGGCGGAAGGGAGGAGAGAGGAGGAGGGAGGGTGAGGGAGGAAGGGGGAGAGAGGGCGAGGGAGAGGAGAAGAGGGGGAAGGGAGGAAGGAGGGCGAAGGGAGGAGGAGGGAGGGCGAAGGGAGAGGAGAGGAGGGCAGAGGGAGGAGAGAGGAGGGAGGGGAGGAGGAGGGAGGGAGGGCGAAGGGAGAGGAGAGAGGAGCGAGGGAGGGAGGATGAGGAGCGAAGGAAGAGGAGAGAGGGCGAGGAGGCGGAGGGCGGAGGGGAGAGGGGCGAGGGAGGGGGAGGGGGGAGGGCGAAGGAGGAGGAAGGGAAAGCAATAAAAAGGGAGACGAGAGAGGATGAGGGGAAGAAAAAGAGAGAACAAGGGAAGACGAAGGGAGGACGAGCGAGGCAAAGCGAATGCGGGAGGAGGCGAGGAGGGCGAAAGGGGGAGAAGGGAGAGCAACAAAAAGGAGACAAGGAAGGGTGAGTAAAGGAAGAAGAAAAGGAAGGCGAGGGGAGGAGGGGAGGCTAAGGAGTCCAACAGAAGACGAGGGAATCTGAGTAACCTGAGTAATCTGGAGGAGAGAGAGAGAGAGAGAGAGAGAGAGAGAGAGAGAGAGAGAGAGAGAGAGAGAGAGAGAGAGAGAGAGAGAGAGAGAGAGAGAGAGAGAGAGAGAGAAGTTGAGTAAGGGCAAGGGAAGGCAAAGGGAAAGCGAGGGAGGGAAGGGAGAAGGAGGAAGAAAAGGATAAAAAGAGAAGAGAGAGAGAGAGAGAGGCAGAAAGAGGAAGTATAGAAACAAAAGGTAGAAAGAGAGAGTGAAGTATGTAATATATAGGGACAGAGAGAGAGAGAGAGAGGAGAGAGAGGGGGAGAGGAGAGGAGCGGAGAGGGAGGGAGAGGAGGAGAGGAGAGAGGAGGAGAGAGGGAGAGGAGAGGGAGAGAGGAGAGGAGACGGAGACGGAGACGGAGACGGAGACGGAGACGGAGACGGAGACGGAGACGGAGAGGGAGAGAGGAGAGGGAGAGGGAGAGGGAGAGGGAGAGGGAGAGGGAGAGGGAGAGGGAGAGGAGAGGAGAGGGAGAGGGAGAGGGAGAGGAGAGAGAGAGAGAGAGAGAGAGAGAGAGAGAGAGAGAGAGAGAGAGAGAGAGAGAGAGAGAGAGAGAGAGAGAGAGAGAGAGAGAGAGAGAGAGAGAGAGGAGAGAGAGAATGGTACTAATACTACTAATAATAATGATAATAATAATAATAGTAATAGTAATAATAATAATAAGAGAGAGAAGAGAGAGAGAAGAGAGAGGGAGAGAAGAGAAAGAGAAAGAGAAAGAGACAAAGAAAAAAAAAAGAAAAGAAAAAAGAAGACAGAGAAAGAAAGAAAAGCCAGGAAAAGCGACGAAGATAAGGGCAAGGCAGGGAAACACCATGGGCAAGGCAAATGAAAACGAAGGTAAGGAAAGACGAGAGAGGACGAGGGGAGACATACGAGGGCAAGAGAAAGCAAGGGAGGGCAAGCGAAGGGCAAGGGGGCAAACCCATGGGCAAGGTAAAGGAAAACGAAGGTAAGGAAAGACGAGAGAGAACAAGCGGAGACACACGAGAGCAAGAGAAAGCAAGCGAAGGGCAAGCGAAGGGCAAGGAGGGTGTGAGAAAAGGCAGAGAAAGGCGAGGCAAGCCGTGGGGAGAGGTGAGGGGAGGTGGGAGGGGGGGAGGGGATTTCTTGCAAGTGGAAGGCACGGGCGGCTTGCGTAATCCTGCGTCACGTGACCTGCTTGGGCGATGGGAGGGCTGCCTACGCTCTCTCTCTCTCTCTCTCTCTCTCTCTCTCTCTCTCTCTCTCTCTCTCTCTCTCTCTCTCTCTCTCTCTCTCTCTCTCTCCTTCTCTCTTTCTCTCTCTCTCTCTCTTTCTTTCGCTTTCTCTCTCTTTCTCTTTTTCTCTCTCTCTCTCTCTTTCTCTTTCTTTCGCTCTCTCTCTCTCTCTCCTTCTCTTTCTCTCTTTCTTTCTCTTTCTTTCGCTCTCTCTCTCTCTCTCTCTCTCTCTCTCTCTCTCTCTCTCTCTCTCTCTCTCTCTCTCTCTCTCTCTCTCTCTCTCTCTCTCTCTCTCTCTCTCTCTCTCTCTGTGTGTCTCTGTCTCTGTTTTTCTCTGCCTGTTTCTGTCTCTTTCTCTTTCTCTGTCTGTGTCTGTGTCTGTGTCTCTTTCTCTTTCTATCTTTCTGTCTTTCTATCTGTCTCTGTTTTTCTCTGTCTGTGTCTGTGTCTTTCTGTGTCTGTGCCTGTGTCTCTTTCTCTTTCTTTCTATCTTTCTGTTTTTCTCTGTCTGTGTCTCTTTCTCTTTCTCTGTCTGTGTCTGTGTCTCTTTCTCTTTCTCTTGTCTTTCTCTGTCTCTCTCTTTCCCTGTCTGCCTGTCTCTCTCTCTCTTTCCCTGTCTGCCTATCTGTCTCTCTCCCTTCCTTCCTTCCTTCCTTCCTTCCTTCCTTCCTTCCTTCCTTTCTTCCTTCCTTCCTCCTTCCTTCCTCCCTCCCCCTCTCTCTCCTCCCTCCCTCCCTCCATCTATCCCTTCCAGCCTTTCTCCTTCCCTCATCTTCCTCCTTCCCCCTTCCCTTTTCTCCTCCCTCCTCCCTCCTCTCCTCCCTCCTTCCACTCCCTCCTCCCTCCCTCCATCTATCCCTTCCATCCTTTCTCCTTCGATCCTCCCTCCCTCCCTCCATCTATCCCTTCCATCTTTCTCCTTCCTCCGATCCTTTTCTCCCTCCCTCCCAAACCCCCTCCCACCCTCCCACCCCCCTCCCACCCACCAACCCATCTCTCCCTCCCCCCCCCTCTCTCTCTCTCGCTTCATCCCCTTCCCTCTCTCTCTCCCTCTTTTCTCCCATCTCCCAAAAGCCGTGCTCATCACTGTCTTGCCCCCTGGACCGGCGGAAATGGCCCCGTTGCCTTCGAAGTCAGCTGAGTGCGCACGAGATGTCTTGGAGTGTCTTTGAGAGGGAAGTGTGAGTGTGTGAGGGATGGAGGGGGTGGGAGGGAGGGAGGGAAGGGGAGAGGGAGGGAGGGGAGGGAGGGAGGGATGGGTGGGAGGGTGGGTGGGATTGAGGGATGGGTGGGATGGGAGGGAAGGGTGGTGGGAGGGAGGGATGGGAGGAAGGAGGGAAGGGGGTGAGGAGGAGGAAGGAAGGAAGGAAGGAAGGAAGGAAGGAAGGAAGGAAGGAAGGAAGGAAGGAAGGAAGGAATGGAAGGAAGGAAGGAAGAAGGAGGGAAGGGGAGAGGGAGGGAGGGGAGGGAAGGAGGGAGGAAGGAAGACGAAGGAGGGAGGGAAGGAGAGGAAGAAGGAAGGGGAGGGAAGAAAAAGGGAGGAGGATATGAGGGAAAGAAGGAAGGGGAAGAAGCAGGGAAGGGGATGGAGAGAGAGAGAGAAGGGAAGAGAGGAAGGAGGAGAGAGGAGGGGACAGGGAGGTGCACACACACACACACGCACACGCACACGCACACGCACACACGCACACGCACACGTACACACGCACACAAGCAAAGCACACGCACACGAGCAAAGCACACGCACACACACGCACACACACACACACACACACACACACACACACACACACACACACACACACACACACACACACACACACACACACACACACACACACACACACACACGCACACGCATCCCCTCACCCCCCCCCCCACACACACACACACACACCTACACACCTACACATAGTCGAGTATTTATTATCCCCCCATCGGCCACAAGGTTTTTCTCTCTCTGTCTGTCTCTTTACGCTATTTATGTTCTGGGAAGAGAAAATTGTTTGACGAAAGAGAGAATTGGGAGGTGAGAGAGGAGAAAGAGAGAAAGAGGAGGGAGGATGTATGGAAGAATGGGAGAAAGAGAGGATTAGGGCAAAAGGGGGACAGGGTCGAGTGAGTGAAATAGCGTGTGAGAGAGAATGGATGAGAATAGGATAAAGAGAGGGAGAGAGAGAAGTGACAGAGAGAAGGAAGTGGTCAGAAGTGATGGAGAGGTCACGTGACGACTGTTCGAAAATATATGTGAAGGGGGGGGCAGGGCGGGAGGGTGTGGAAGAAAGACAGAAGGAACTGGAGTGAGAGAGAGAGAGAGAGAGAGAGAGAGAGAGAGAGAGAGAGAGAGAGAGAGAGAGAGAGAGAGAGAGAGAGAGACAGAGAGAGAGAGAGAGAGATGGGGGGAGGGGGAGGGAGGAAGGAGGGAGGGGGAAAGACTGGAGGATAGGAGTGAAGGAGGGAAGGGAGAAAGAGAGATGGGGAGGAGGTAGAAAGAGAGAAAGAGAGGTGGGGAGAGAGAGAGAGAAAGAGGGAGGAGAAGATGGGGAGAGAGAGAGGAGAGGAAAGGAAGGGAGAGGGAAGGAGAGGAGAGAGAGGAAAGGAGAAGATGGAAGAGGAGAGAAGAGTAAAAGGAAGAGAGAGAGAAGAAGAAAGAAAAACAAAGGTAAAAAGAGTAAGAGAAAGAGAACAAGAGAAAGGGAATAAAGAGAGGTCATAGGTTATGGGAAAAGTTTAAACGTCGACGGAAATCGCTGACAGATGAAGCCCACGTGACACACAAATGGCACACAGGATCAAAGAATATAAACAGATTGCATTGGTCTTCTTGCCATCGTTACTGCAGGTGTCTCAGGGGAGGATAGGGAGGAGGATAGGGAGAGAGGGAGAGGAGAGGTGGAAGAGGGAGGTGGAGGAGGGGAGGGGGAGGGGAGAGGAGGGAGGGGGGAGAAGGAAAGAAAGAGGGAGCAGAAAGAAAGAGGGGAGAGAAAGGAGAGGGAGGGAGAGGGGGAGTGAGGGAGGGAGAGGGGAAAAGGAGGGAAGAAAGAGGAGGGGGAGAGGGAGGGAGAGGAGAGGGGGAGGGGGAGAGGGAGGGGGAGGGGAGAGAGGGGGAGAGGGAGGGAAGAGAGAGGGGGGAGGAGAGGGAGGGGGAGAGGGAGGGGGAGAGGGAGGGAAGAGAGAGGGGGAGAGGGAGGGAGAGGGGGAGAGGGGAGAGGGAGGGGGAGGAGGAGGGTGGAGGGGGAGGGAGGAGGGGGAGAGGGAGGAGGGAGGGGGAGAGAGGGAGAGGGAGAGACAGGAGGAGAGAGGGAGAGAGGGAGAGAGGGAGAGAGAGGAGGAGAGAAGGACAGAGAGGAGAGAGGAGGAGGGAGGGAGGGAGAGGGAGAGGGAGAGGGAGAGGGAGAGGGAGAGAGAGAGAGAGAGAGAGAGAGAGAGAGAGAGAGAGAGAGAGAGAGAGAGGGGCGAGAGGAGGCAGGGGAGTGAGAGTGAGTGGAGAAAGTGGAGGAGTGAGTGAGGGAGGGAGGGAGGGAGGGAGGGAGAGGAGTGAGAGAGGGAGAGAGAGAGGGAGAGAGAGAGAGAGAGGGAGAAGGAGAAGGAGTGAGAAGGAGAAGGGAGAAGGAGAAGGGAGGAAGGAGAAGAGGAGAAGGAGAAAGGGAGAAGGAGAGGGAGAGGGAGAGGGAGAGAGGAGAGGGAGAGAGAGAAGAAGAAGAAAGAGAGGGAGTGGAGAGAGATATTGAAGAGAGAGAGGGAGAATATAATTCCATGATATTGCCATTATAGATCGATAAACAAAAATGACCCTTAACGTTATAAAAAAAAAAGAACCTGCATAAGCTCTGTGGCATACCCCTTTCCTTACCCTCCCCCCCTCCCCCCTTCCTTCCACAAACACTTCCCAAAGAAAATCCAAAAAAAGTAAAGAATAAATAAAACATACCCCACTTATTGGTCCTTAAAAAAAACACTTTAAAAAATCCACAAGGTGCTTTTTTTTTACCTTTAAACCCATCTTTATCAAATCCTGACCATTCTCTTTTTTTTCTCTTGCCAGTAATATAATGATAGCCATCTATCTAACCTTCACGTGATGTTTGAAGGAGTTGGAGAGAGGGAAGGAGGACGGGGAGAGGGGGAGGGAGGGGAGGAGGAGAGGAGAGGGAGGGAAGGGAGGAAGGTAGGGGAGAGGAGGGGAGGAGAGGGAGGGGTGGGTGAGGGGAGGGAGGGGAGGGGGAAAGAGAGAGGGAGGGAGGGGGAAAGAGGGGAGGGAGGAGGGGGTAAGGGGGAGGGGAAGAGGGGAAAGAGGAAGAGAGAGAGAGAGAGAGAGAGAGAGAGAGAGAGAGAGAGAGAGAGAGACAGACAGACAGAGACAGACAGACAGACAGACAGAGAGACAGTCAGAGGCAGAAAGGGAAAGAAAAGGCTGCGAAGGACAAGCTATCCATATTCACCATCTTTCTCTACTGACGAACAAGAGATATCCCCTCCGTGGTGTGTTTTATATCTCGTCCGTCAATAGAGAAAGATGGTGAATATGGATAACTTGTCCTTCGCAGCCTTTTCTTTCCCTTTCTTCCTCTGTCTGTCTGTCTGTTTGTCTGTCTCTCTCTCTCTCTCTCTATCTATCTCTCTCTCTCTCTCTTCTTCTTCTCTTCCTCTCTCTCTCTCTCTTTCTTTTTCTCTCTCTCTCTTCTTCTCTTTCTCTCTCTCTCTCTCTCTCTCTCTCTCCCTTCCTCCTCTCTCCTCCTCCCTCTCCTTCCTCCCCTCTCCCTTTCTTCCCCTCTTCCTCTCTTTCCTCTTTCCTCCCTCTTTCCTCCCTCTTCCCTCCCTCTTCCCTCCCTCTCCCTCTCCCTCCTCAATATGTTTTCCGGGTTCCTTTGTACGGAGTAAGATAACAATTCACTGGGCGTTGCGTGCCTGTGTATCCCTCAAGGACCCCGAGCAAAAAGGGGATTCGTGGGCGTATGTTGAGAAGAAGGACAGGGGCACGGGCGGGTAGGATGAGGATTTAAGAAGAAGAGGAGGACGGTGAGGTGGTGTCTAGCTATTCCTGGTGAGGGACGTGGGAGTGGAGAAAGAGAAAGATAGGTAAATGAATGGGTGGATGAATGAATAGGTACATTGGTAATGAAGATAGGAAGAAGGGAAGAGGAGGGAGGGGAGGGGAGGGAGGGGAAGGAAGGAGGAAAAGGAAGGGGAAGGAGGGGAAGGTGGGAAGGAGGGAAGGAGGGGGAGGAGGGAGGGAGAGGGAGGAGGAGGAGGGGAGGGAGGAAGGAAGGAAGGAAGGAAGGAAGGAAGGAAGGAAGGAAGGAAGGAAGGAAGGAAGGAAGGAAGGAAGGAAGGAAGGAAGGAGGGAGGGAGGGAGGGAAAGAAAGAAAGAAAGAAAGAGGAATGAATGAATGAATGGATGAAGAAAGAAAGTAGGAAAGAAAAGAAAAAGAATTAATGATAATCAATAATTTAGTCTTAATTCTATTTCTTACAATGGATATTCTTTACTGTGTTAATTTGCTTTTAAATTTCTCCCTGTGTACAAGGAATGACTGGGGTTACCATCCACTGGCAGCGCGCGGTATTGAACGCTGGTCAACAAGATTGCTAAACAAGAAGAAAGAAAGAAAGAAAGGAAGAAAGAAGGATAAAAAGGCAGAAAGAAGGAAAAGGGATAGACAGAGAGCAAGAAAAAACGAAGATATCTATCGTTATTTAACCAGATGAATGTGAGAATGGAGACAGACTCCCTATGAAGATATGATATCGAAATGCGCCTGTTTACATCCATTGTAGAGTGACAATATTCACACGAACCCATACCATTGCTGTACGGAAACTATCTCTAATGGTTGTTTGTTATAAATCGTTAGTTTCAATAAAATAATGTGGCCAGACTTCAGCTCGTCGCCGCTTGATTCTAATAAATGGACTTCATGGCAGTCAGTAATTCACTCAACGTCAAATACGTACTAAAACGTTTATTTTTATGATCTTCCGTTACCTGACAGTGAGAGAGAAATATTGTGAGTTTGCTCTTGCTACAGAAAGGACCTCCCCCCCCCCACCCCTACCCTCC
>NC_091572.1:3288332-3303332 GCF_042767895.1 Penaeus vannamei
GGGGACATGGGCGGGGACACTGCGGGGGCAATCACCACCGACGGATGGGCGGCGGGCGCTGGGCGGGGAGCAGGGGCCGTGGCGACCGCGGGCGCCGGAGGTGATGCTGTGGGGGGCGTGGCGAGGGGGGCGGCGGTGACGGGCGGAGACACGGGGCCGCTGGAGGGGGGCACGCCCGTCATGGCCGACGCGCATGACGTGAGGTGCGTGAGAAGGCGCGACGACACGGCGGGCTCCAGGCTGGGCGAGGCGATCAGGAAGGACTGCACCTGCTGCGCCGCCGCCACGAAGCCCTGCTGGAACTTGAGGGCGTCGTGCCTGGGGTCGTGGCCGCCGGGGGGCAGAGTGAGGCGCCGGCGCTGGTTCAGGCGGCGGACGTGACGGACGGTCAGCTCGAGGATGTCGGCTTTCTCCAGGCGGGTGACGGTCTCCCCCTCGGCCTGCAGCGCCGCCACCAGGAGGTCGCGAAGCTCGTCGAGGCAGCGGTTGATGCGCGCACGCCGCTTCCTCTCCAGCAAGGGCTTCATCACTCGCTTATACTGATCCGTGCGGGACACTGGCTCCATTTGCACCGAGGAAACCATCTTAATCCACACTATGTAATTCCAGAACACTGCAGGAACAAGTCTCTCTCAACTGAGGGCGAACACTCGAGACGGACAGGAGCTCTCGATATCCTTCCGCGGACGGCTGCGTTTAAGATCTAAGGTTGACCGGGCCGGCCGGGTCTATAAGTAGTGTGGGAGCTCGTCATCCAGCGGCTGCCGGATGCCTCCATATGCCAACGCGGGGAATTGCTTTGGTTTATTTTCGTTTTCATTTGCTATTCTTATCGACAATACGATGCATACAAACTAAGGGAATGCGGTACTATAGCATGAATCAATATATTCGCACAAATGAAGCAGAAATGAAAAGAAACCAATATTTACGGCGAGTGGCAACGGCCGCGTCCGGGCGCCTCGTGGGAACCTCGCGCCATGCGTCGTCCCAGTGTAAGTAGCGGGTGCCCACTTGCACGCCCGCACGCCCCCATCTTCTCACGCTCGCTCTCCACTTATCTCCAACGACAATCGCCACCGTCATGTCACTTGAAGATACGTACGAGGTTACCGAACAATATTTCCCTAAGTCTGAACCCATTACAATATCAGAGGTCGTTAAGACGCGTCCACAATAGCGGGGTTTCGTGGGATCTCCCTCCCCCGTTCCCTGTTCTGCCCCGGGCCTTGTCCCCGCGGGCGATGCCGCATCTACCCAACTTGTTCATTAATGTTTTATTTATATACGACTTCCTTTAAATGGAGAGCGGCCTTAGGAATCACGCAGGACCGTAGCGTACGCAGAGCTCCTCCGCCTGTACGCCAATCCTGAACGTTTAGCGAAAGGCGAGAAAAAGGAAAAATTCGCAATATCGTCGCGTCCCCTTCATTAGGAACATCCGACCCCCCCCGCACCTGTTGTCTCAGAGCAGAAGGGGAAGAGGAGGGGGGGGGGAGGAGGGAGGCGCGGGAGAGAGAAAAATATAGAAATATGGTGGGAACAGATGGAAAAAAGGATAGGTAGGGAGGTGGCGGTGAGACGACGGACAGTAAGATGGATAGATAGAGAGGAGGGAAGAGAAGAAAAGAAAAGAGAAGACAAGAGACCGAGCCAGCAAACGAGAAGAGAAGAGAAGAGAAGATAAAGTAAGAGACTAAGCAAGCGAGAAGACAAGAGAAGAGAAGATAAAGTAAGAGACAAAAGACCGAGCGAGAAGAGTAAAGAAGAGAAGAGAAAAGAGCCCGAACGAGAAGCGAAGAGCACAGAAGAGAAATGGCGAAACCGTACACCACAATATCAATAAAACCCACAACGGACCTCACCCCCTTTCTCCTCCGGCCCGGCGCTCCGAAAAGGCCCCAAATAAAGTTATCTGCATGTTATCTTTTCTCCTTACCACACTGCAGCCGCGCCCTCGAGACCTACGGGCGCCTGTTCACCAATTATCAAATTAACAACCATATAGGCCTCTTTCCTTTCCATTTTTTTTACGGCCTAGGATGAAATATATAGGCCTATACACCTGACGCACTTCCTGTCGGGCGGCAGAAGGCGAGAGGGAGAGAGAGAGAGAGAGAGAGAGAGAGAGAGAGAGAGAGAGAGAGAGAGACAGAAAGAGAGAGAGAGAGAGACAGAAAGAAAGAAAGAAAGAAAGAAAGAAAGAAAGAAAGAAAGAAAGAAAAAGAAAGAAAGAAAGAGAAGGCGCCCTCCTCCCCCCCCTTTTCCCACACCCCACGCCCCACGCCCCGGGTATAGGGAGCAGGTCGATGGGGCATGGACGGACTTCCTCGGGGCATGAATGTAGCGATCCGTCGTGGGCATATAATTACTTCGCTACCCGAGTCATGCCCAAGTGCCGTCGCCCCCCCCCCCCCTCGTGGACCCTCCCTCCCTCCTCCCTCCTCCCCCTCGTGGACCCTCCCCCTTCCTCCCTCCCTCGTGGACCTTCCCTTCCCTCCTCTTCCTCCCCTCGTGGACCCTCCCCCTTCCCCCTCCTCTCCCTCCCCTGACACCGTATCCACCGCCTCCGTCAAAACCCTTGCTTCTTCCCCTCCCTCCCTCCCTCCCCCTCCTTCTTCCTCTTCTTCTTCATCATCATCATCTCCTTCTGTTTCTCTTTGCTTCTTCTTCTTCATCTCCTCCTCCTCCTCTTCCCTCCTTCACTTCCACCATCCATCCTCCCTTCTCCTCCCTCCTCCTCCCTTTTCCCTCCTCTCTCCTTCCTCCCTCCTCCAACCTTCCTCCCTCTTTCCTCCCTCACTTCCACCATCCTTCTCCTCCTCTTCCCCTCTACCTCCACCACCTCCTCCACCTACCCCCTCCCCTTCCTATCCACCTGCTCCACTTACCCCCCTCCCCTTCCTATCCACCCTTCTCCACCCTGCTCCACCCTGTATCTCAATCGAGGTCCACGCGATGGAGGCTAACCTAATGCTCGGATTAGAACCCCTTTCCTGACCTAATCACTTCTAATCATTTTGTGTAGGCCTATCCGAGTCCGCGTGCCCCCCCCCCCACCCTCTGTCCTCTCCTCTCCGCACCCGGGTATACCCACACCGATATCCACACCTCGGTAGATTATCCGCGGGACCAATTGATCAATAATAAAAAAACAATAGAATAACAGAAACCTAAAAAAAAGAATAAAAAACAACAAGAACAGCAGCAAAAACAGAAAGAAACAGAAAACAGAAAACAAAAACAAAAACAAAAACAAAACAACAGCAAAACAACAAAACAGAATCAAACAAACAAGAACAAAAAAACAAACAAACAAACATCTATAGTATTAAAATTAGTCCGTTTGATTTAATAAAAAGGGGAATTTATTTGATTTTTTAAAAGCTATTTGTTCATATATAATTGATACTTCTTCGATTCAATAAAAGTTTATGATATTAAGTAATAGATTTTTTTCGGGCTGCATGCCACTCACTCAAGCATTGGAACAAAAGCGGTTTGTATGTGGATAAAAAACATCTAATCGTTTTTTTTTTAAAGTTGATATCTCCATTTAAAGGCTTGAGACTTTAGAAATATGACTTATTATCAGAGGTAACTTTTATTATTATTATTGTTGTTATTGTTACTGTCGTTTATTTGTTGTATTAATCATCATCATCATTATAAGCGTCATCACCATCATCATCATCATCATCATCATCATCATCATCATCATCATCATCATCATCATCATCATCATTATAAGCGTCATCATCACCATCACCATCACCACCACCCACACTTATCTGCTGAATGCTTCTCCTTTATCAGTAAATACTATTTATTATTATTATTTTTTTACTTTTGAAAAAGATTATGATCATAATGTATCCACAATTATCTGCTGAATACTCATCACATATCAGTAAATACAATTTTTTATTATTTATTTATTTAATCATTTATTTATTTATTTATTTTTACTTTTGAAAAAGATTATGATCATAATGTATCCACACTTATCTGCTGAATACTTATCACTTATCAGCAAATACTATTTTTTATTATTTATTTATTTATTCATTTATTTATTTTTTTTTTTACTTTTGAAAAAGATTATGCTCATAATGTATTTTTCGCTCGTGGTTTGTGCGAATCGGAGGAGATATGGTGTCCGTTATGGTGATGGGCGCAAGGGGGGGGAGGGGGTTTCTCTTTCATATTTGCGCTTACACAATACGATTCAGGGAGAGAGGGAGAGGGAGAGAGGGAGTGGGAGAGGGAGAGAGAGGGAGAGGGGGAGGGAGGGAGGGGGGGGGGAAGGGAGGGGGAGAGGGGGAGGGGGAAGGGAGAGGGGGAGAGGGAGAGAGGGGGAGGGGGAGAGGTAAGGGGGAAGGGGAGAAGGAGTGGAGAGGAAGAGAAAAAGAAGAACCGTATAGAGAGAGGGAAAGAAAGAGAAGAGAAAGAAAGAGAAAAGAAGCGAATAGAGAGAAAGAAAGCCGAAATACCGCCAGAAATAAAAGATCCGAACGAGAGACAGACAGAGAGAGAGAGAATAAAAAGACCCCAACACAGAAATAAGTCACAGTAGACCCCGGCGACCCGAAGGCCAGCCGAGACCATCGCCAAATCGCCGACCGACGGCCAGGTAGAAGAGGGGGGGGGGGCGGAGAGGTGGTGGAGGGAGGGAGGGAGCGAAGAGAGAGGTGGAGGGGGTGAGGGGGCGGAAGAGAAGGTGGAGGGTGGGGCCGAAGAGAGGAGAGGGAGGGAGGGTGAAGAGGGGGAGAAGGGGGCGAAGAAAGGGAGGGGAGGGCGATAAGGGGTAGGGGGGGGCGGAAGAGAGGTGGTGGAGGGAGGAGGCGAGGAGAGGTGGTGGAGGGAGGAGGGCGATAAAGGGGGAGAAGGGAGGCGATAAGGGGGAGAGCAAGGAGAGGGGGAGGGTGAGGGGGCGGTGGTAGAGGGAGGGGCGATAAGGGGGCGAAGAAGGGAGAGAGAGGGGGCGAAGAGATAGAGGGAGGGCGATAAGGGGCAGAGGAGGAGGAGGAGGAAGGGTGGGGGGGACGATATGCTCATTAGGCGCCCGTGGGAGACGTTTCTCAGGTTCCCTCTGACGCCCCCGGCAGCGCCACCTGTTACCGCGCCTTACCCTGGCCCGAGGGCTCCTCCCCTCCTCCCCCTCCCCCCCCGTGGCCCCTCCTCCCCGAGGCTCTCCCCCTCCCCCTAGGCTCTCCCCCTCCTCCCCTTCCTACCCCGTGACCCCCATCCCACCTCTAGGCTCCCCCTCCTCCTCCTTCTCCCCCTCCTCCTCCACCTCCCTCTCCCCTCCTCCCCGTCGCCCACTCCCCCTTCCCCTCCCCCCCGTCGCCCACTTCCCTCAGGCTCCTCCTCCCCCTAGGATCTTCCCTCTGCCTCCCTTCCCCCTCTCAAGACTCACCTTCCTCCCTCCCCCCCCGGCTTCCTCCCCCCTCTCAAGACTCACCTGACATATGGCTCCCGCTCGCTTCATCTCCCTACTTCCGGTCTCAGGGGGCGATTGATGGAGTTTTTTATTTTTCATTTTATTTATTTTTCTTTATGTGTATATACTTATATAAAATATATTACATAAGTATATTTTTACATATATTGCATTATATATTATATTATATATAAATATATTATAATATTATTATTATTTTATTTTTCTAAATGTTTTTTTATATAAATTGTTTTATATATTTATATATTTTTTATTTTTTTTTTTATATATTAATTTATACATATATACATATACACATAAAGTATATACAGGGGGAGAGGAGGGAGGTGAGGGAGAGAGAGGGAGGGAGGGTGAGGAGGAAGAGGGTGAGGGAGAGGGTGAGAGGTGAGAGAGAGGGAGAGGGAGAGAGGGAGAGACATAAATACATATGTACATATATATATATATATATATATATATATATACATATGAAGGAGAGAGGGAGGGAGAGAGAGAGAGAGAGAGAGAGGGGAGGGAGAGAGAGAGAGAGAGAGAGAGAAAGAGAAAGAGAAAGAGAAAGAGAGTAAGAGAAAGAAAGAGAAAGAGAAAGAAGAACAGAGAATGACGAGAAAGAGAGAGAGATCGAGGCGGATTTGAAGAGAATGAAAGACTCTCAGTGTAAAAGAGACAGAGAGAGAAGAGAGAAGAGAAAGAAAAAGAAAAAGAAAAAAAGTTAAGGATCGAGTTTTGCGGATTCACTGAAGCTTAATTCACCCCGACTTACATTCTCGAAGTGTAAACTCGAAGTGAGGCGATGGAGAGTGAGATGAGAATACAAAGGATAGGAAAGAATGAGAAAATAAGAAAAAAGAAGGGAAAAGGGTAAGCGGTTTTATGTGCTCACTAGAGGGAAGGAGAAATTCTGACTTGAAGTAAGGGAAATGGGAGAAAGGGTGATGAATGAGAATAAGGGAAAAGAGAGGAAGGGTGAGGAATGAGAATAAGGGAGAAGGCGAGGGGTGATGAAGGATAAGTAATTAAAGTGGAGAAGAAGGTGAGGAATGAGAATAAGGGAGAAGGCGAGGGATGAAGATAAGGTAAAAGGGAGAAGGGTGAGGAATGAGAATAAGGGAGAAGGGAGAAGAGTGAGGGATGAGGTAAAGAGGAATTAATCGAGGGTCTTGAATGAGGATTAGGATGAGAGATGAAACAAAATAATTCTCAATGAGAATAAGGAAAAAAAGAAGTGAAGAAATGAGACAAAGAATTTTCAACGAGAATAAGGGAAAAAGAAGTGAAGAAATGAGACGAAGAATTTTCAACGAGGATACCCCAAAAAAAAAGAGATGAGATATGAGGTATGAGGCATGAGGCGAGGGTCTTGAATGAGGATAAGGACGAGGGATTAGGGTGTGGGCGGCTGGGGTAGGGGGGGTAGGGGGGGAGGAGATAAGATTACAGGGGCGGTGGGTATGGACACTTGGCCAGGGTAGGGTTGGTGGCCAAAGGGGAAGACTAAGTGTGTTTTGAGGTTAATGTGTTGGTGAATATGTAATAAAAAAATGAAGTGAAATCAAGAAAAAGGAGAGAAATGATAATAAAAATAGAAAAAAAATGAACCGAAATCAATAAAAAGGAGAGAAATAATAATAAAAAAATAAAAACAATGGACTGAAATCAATAAAAAGGAGAGAAATGATAATAAGATAAGAAAAAAATGAACCGAAATCAAGAAAAAGGAGAGAAATGATGATAGAATAAGAAAAATAATTAACGAAATCAATAAAAAGGAGAGAAATAATAATAATAATAATAAAAAAATAACCGAAATCAATAAAAAGGAGAGAAATAATAATAAAAAAATTAAAACAATGGACCGAAATCAATAAAAAAGGAGAGAGAGAGAGAGAAAAAAAAAACAGAAATAAACTATGCACTTTATTTAACAAAAAAAGAGAAAGAAAGAAAGAAAGAAAGAAAGAAAGAAAGAAAAAACAGAAAATTAATTATTTGTTATTGTTTTTTTATTTTTATTCTCGAGTAATTATTGTTAGATATCTACGGCTTTGTGGGATCCATTCCAAACCTTGATTATGAATAAGAAAATAGAAATATATCAGTGGAGAAAAAAGAATAAAAAAGGTCACAGTAGAAAGATGAAAATGAATAATAAAAGGAGAAATATCTCAGTAGGAAAAAGATGAATAAAAAGGTCACAGTAGATAATGAAATGAAATAAAAAAGGTCACATGAGATTAAAAAGAAGTGGTAATGAGAAAATGAATAAGAAAACAATAAAAAGGTCATAGTAGATAAAAGAAACGAATAAAAGGTCACCTAGTAGGAAAAATGAATAACAATGGAATAAAAAGGTCATTGCAGTAGAACAATGTTTAGTCAGAAAAATGAATTAATAAAAAGGTCACAGTAGATAAAAGAAATTAATAAAAAGGTCACAGTGGATAAAAGAAATGAATAAAAAGTGTCACAGCAGAAAAAAATGAATAAGAAATGAATAAAAAGGTCTCAGCGAAGCCCAGTGGCGTCTCAAGTACGAAGGGGCCGCCCCAACCCGCCCTCGGGAGGCTCAGCAACACCAGATGCTCGTCAGGGGGAGATGGGCGTGGGGTGGGGGATGGGGGAAGGGGTGGAGGAGGAGGAGGGGGGCGGGGGGGCAGGAAGGAGCAGGGCATGAGTCTCACGCCTTGTATGGGAAAGTGCCCCCTCACCCTCCCCCCCTCACCCCCCACCGGCGCTGCCCCCTCCCCGCCTAAATTTACCCCTGTGCTGACCTGCCGCCCGTGTGGGAAAACCATCACAGACCCCGTTAACGTAAAAACAAACATGGGGAGTAGTGGTAGGGGGGGTAGAGGGAGAGGAAGGGGGGCGGAAATCTCGTCTAAAAGATACTTGGAATAGAAAACGTTTCTGTTGGTGTTGTTAAAGAGATTTCCGAGAGAGAGAGAGAGAGAGAGAGAGAGAGAGAGAGAGAGAGAGAGAGAGAGAGAGAGAGAGAGAGAAGAAAACGTTTCTGATGTTAAAGAGATTTCTGAGGGAGAGAGAAAAAAAAACGTTTGTGTTGGTGTTGTTAAAGAGATTTCTGAGGGAGAGAGAAAAAAAAACGTTTTGTGGGTTGAAAGCAGTTAAAGAGATTTTATGGAGAGAGAAAAAAACGTTTGTGTTGAAAGTTGTTCTTAAAAGAGCTTTCTCGAGGGAGAGAGAGAGAAAAAACATTTGTGTTTATGTTGTTAGGGGAGATTTGAGGGAGAGAAAAAACGTTTGTGTTATACACAAAGAGATTTCCGAGAGGTAGAAAAAAATAAAACGTTTCTTGTTAAAGAGACTTCATAAGGAGAGAAGGAGAGAGAGCACGCGCACAGCCCCACCCGGCGAAAATCCCCGACGAAGTGACGAAGGGGTCGAAGGACACCTGTCAGAGGGCGACTTCAAGCTCCTCCCGGCACCTGACACGGCCGCCGAGGGAGACGGGAGGGACGGCGCCGAGGTCCTCCCGTGCGGCGCCGTCAGAGGATGCCAGGGGCGCTCACGCAGAGGCAGGGAGACCTTGGCAGGGAGGGCCGTAAACTCCCTTTCCTACGCACGACACGGGCGCAGGGCAGAGTCAGGTGAATGGCGTGTCGGGATGGGTAGAGGGATGGGCAGATAAATGGTTCTCTTTGGCTGTTTCTCCTTCTTTTCCTTCTCTCACTTACTCTGTCTGTCTATCTGTCTCTCTCTCTCTCTCTCTCTGTCTCTCTCTCTCTCTTTGCTTCTTTCTGTTTGTCAGTCTTTTTCTGTCTGTCTCTCCGTGTTATTCTTTCTCTTTCTTTCTCTCTCGCGCGCGCTCGCTCTCTTTCTGTTTGTCCGTCTCTGTGTCTTTCTCATTCTCTTTCTTTCTCTCCCTCCCTCTCCCTTCCCTCTCCCTTCCCCTCCTCCCTCTCCCTCTCTCTCTCCTCCCTCCCTCCTCCCTCCCTCCCTCTCCCTCTCTCTCTCTCTCCCTCCCTCCTCCTCCCTCCCCCTTCCTCTCCCTCCATCCCTTCCTCCCTCTCCCTCCCTCTCCCTCTCCCTCCCTCCCTCCTCCCTCCTTCCCTCTCCCTCCCCTCTCTCTCTCTCTCTCTCTCCCTCTCTCTGTCTCTCCCTCTCTTCTTCTCTCCTTCTCTCCCTCCCTCCCTCTCCCTCTCCCTCTCTCGCGCCTTTCACAAAGAAGTCATTGGTGGCCTATCGAAGCTCACAAAGCTCGGGTCCCGGATGAGCCAAGACGTCCAGCGGCCTTCGGAGACTCATATGTCACAACCTCTGTCATGCAGGAAGACGCCACCGCCATGCATGACGGCCCCCCCCCCCCCGCGACTAAGCCATAAGACCCATTTCCCACTCGTTAAGCGAAAGATTCTGATATTATCTATCCCCCTCCTATCCCTTCTTCTTCTTCTTCTTCCTCCTCCTCCTCCTCTTCTTCCTCCTCCTCCTCCTCCTTTTCCTCCTCCTCCCCTCCTCCTCCTCCTTTTCCTCCCTCCTCCTCCACCACTTCCTCCTCCTCCCTCCACCACCACCACCTCCCTGCACCTCCTCCACCACCTCCTCCCTCCTCCTCCACTTCTCCTCCTTTACCTCCACCTCCCTTCCTCTTCCTCCTCCTCCTGTACCCCTTTTCCACTTCTCCTCCTTCCCTTCCACCTCCTCCCTTCCTCCTCCTCCTCCTCCACCTTCCCTCCTCCTTCCTCCCTCCTCCTCCACTCCTTCCACCACCACCTCCCTCCTCCTCCACCTCCCCTCCTCCTCCTCTTCCTCCTCTTCTTCCTCCTCCCCCACCTCCTCCGTACCATGCCTCCTTTTCTCCTCCACCTCCCTTCTTCTTCTTCCTCCTCCTCCTCTTCCACCCACCTCCACCTCCTCCCTCCTCCAACCCTCTTCTTACTCCTCCCTTCCTCCTCCTCCTCCACTCTGCCTTCTCTCCTCCTCCTCTGCCCCCTTCCTCCACCACCTCCGCACCTCCTCCTCCTTCTCCACCTCCTCCTTCCCTCCCTCCTCCACCTTCCTCCCTTCTTCCTCCTCCTGCTCCCTCCTCCTGTACCCTTTTCCACCTCCCTCCTTCCTCCTCCTCCCTCCCTCCACCCTCCTCCTCCTCCACCACCTCCTCCTCCTTCCATCCTCCTCCTCCTCCCTCCACCTCTTCTTCCTCCACCTCCTCCCCCTCCTCCTCCACCACCTCCACCACCTCCTCCAACCTCCTCTTGTACTCCTTTTCCCTCCTCCCTTTCCTCCCTCCTCCTCCTCCTCCCGTACTCCCTTTTCCACCTCCTCCTCCACCCCTCTTTTCCACCTCCCTCCCTGCCTCCTGTAATTCTCTTTCCACGCCCACGCCGAACCCGTGCGAACACTCGCCGACGCCCACCCGGCTCTCGGATCGTGTCAAGCGACGCCCAAAACCGACCCGGTTTTTATACGGCGCTATTATGGTGATTTCAATGATCAGGGACGTCGGGAAAAAAGGCGAATGTGCTTCCGTAATGAGGATTAATATTACCACGTGGGTTCCCTCTTCTCTCCTCCTCTTCCCCTCCTCCTCTTCTCTCCTCTTCCCGTCTCTCCTCCTCCTCCTCTTCTATCCTCCTCTTCTCTCTCCTTTCTCGTTCTCTATGCTTCATTCTTCTCTCCTCTTCCCCTCCTCCTCCTCTTCCCCTCCTCCTCCTCCTCCTCTTCCTCTTCCCCTCTCTCCCCTCCTCCTATTCCCCTCTCCCCTCCTCTTCTCCCCTCCTCCTCCTCCTCTTCTCTCTTCTTTCTCTTTCTCCATGCTTCATTCTTCTCTCCTCTTCCCCTTTCCCCTTCGCGATCCTCAGAGATGTCGCGGTGGAGAGGCAAAGGGAGGGGAGGGGAAGGGAGGGAAGGGAGGGAAGGGAAGAGGAGGGGAGGGAAGAGGAGGGTAGTAGGGAAGGGAAGGAAGGTGAAGGTGGGGTAGGGTAGGGAAGGGGAAGTGGGAAGGGAAGGGAAGGAACAGGAGGGAAGAGAGGGAAGGGAAGGAAGGGAAGGGAAGGGAAGGGAAAGGAAGGGAAGGGAAGGAAAAGGAAGGGTAGGAAGAGAAGGAAGAGGAGGGAGGGGAGGAAAGGAAAGGAAAGGAAAGGAAAGGAAAGGAAAGGAAAGGGGACGGGAGGGGAAGGGTGGGGAAAGGAGGGGAAGGAAAGGGAAGGGAGGGGTGGGGAAGGAAAGGGAGGGTAATGATGACAACTTGTACTCCAAAAAGGTGAAATTTTGTTCGTTTCTTGTCACTCAACAAAGCACTATCTACAAGTGACATAATTATTTGAATGATTTGATAATAATAATGATTTTTTTAATGATTTTGTTTTCTCAATTTAAAGTTGTGATTTTGAACAAGCGATAACCCTGAATTAAACCAACGATTAACAGAAATAATAGTGATGATGAAAACTAACATTAACGATAACGATATAAAAAATATTAATATTAGCCACATTTGATGTTACTAACTGCAACAACAAAGACATACACGAGCTACAATCCTAATGAACTGACAACAGTATTAAGGATTACAATTTTAATCCTACAAGACTTACTTAAATAAATCCTAAATCACAAAAACATGAAACGAACGAGTTTCACATTCCCAAATTGTTGTTCCACGGCGCAGTTTAATACAACAAGACTTACATAACTAAATCATAAATCACAAAAGCATAAATCTAACGAGTTTCACATTCCCAAATTGTTGTTCCACGGCGCAGTTTAATACAACAAGACTTACATAACTAAATCATAAATCACAAAAGCATAAATCTAACGAGTTTCACATTCCCAAATTGTTGTTCCACGGCGCAGTTTAATACAACAAGACTTACATGTCTAAACTTTACTAAATCACAAAAGCAGCGCAATCTAACGAGTTTCAATATCTCTAAATTGTTGTTCCACGGCGTAGTTTACACACCAACATCTCTATATAACAATCATAAATCACAAAAGCATAAATTCATCCAGTTTATATCTCTAAATTGTTGTTCCATCATAGTTTAATACAAAAAAATACCTAGATAAATCCTAAATCGCAAAAACATAAACCGAACGAGTTCAAGTTCCCAAATTGTTGTCCAACGGCGCAGCTTAGATTACAACAAGACTTAGCATAACTAAATCATAATCACAAAGCATAAATCTAACGAGTTTCATATTCCCTAAATTGTTGTTCCACGGCGCAAAGCGAATACAACAAAACTTACATAACTAAATCATAAATCACAAAAGCATAAATCTAACGAGTTTCACATTCCCAAATTGTTGTTCCACGGCGCAGTTTAATACAACAAAACTTACATAACTAAATCATAAATCACAAAAGCATAAATCTAACGAGTTTCACATTCCCAAATTGTTGTTCCACGGCGCAGTTTAATACAACAAAAACATTAAACAAAAACATTAAACGAACGAGTTTCAAATTGTTCAATGGCGCAGTTTAATACAACAAAACTTACATAACGAAATCATAAATCACCAAAGCATAAACCGAACGAGTTTCACAATCCCAAATTGTTGTTCCACGGCGCAGTTTAATACAACAAAACTTACGTAACTTAATCATAAATCGCAAAAACATAAACCGAACGTTTCACATTCCCAAATTGTTGTTCCACGGCGCAGTTTAATACAACAAAAACATTAAACAAAAACATTAAACGAACGAGTTTCACATTCAAATTGTCCAACGGCGCAGTTTAATACAACAAAACTTACATAACTAAATCATAAATCGCAAAAACATTAAACGAACGAGTTTCACATTCCCAAATTGTTGTCCAACGGCGCAGTTTAATACAACAAAAACATTAAACAAAAACATTAAACGAACGAGTTTCACATTCAAATTGTTCAATGGCACAGTCTAATACAACAAAATTTACATAACTAAATCATAAATCACAAAAAACAAACCGAATGAGTTTCACATTTCCAAATTGTTGTCCAAAGGCGCAGTTTAATACAACAACATTTACATAACTAAATAATAAATCACAAAAGCATAAAACGAACGAGTTTCACAATCCCAAATTGTTGTCCAACGACGCAGTTTAATACAACAAAACTTACATAACTAAATCATAAATCACAAAAAAACGAATGAGTTTCACATTCCCAAATTGTTGTTCAACGGCGCAGTTTAATACAACAACATTTACATAACTAAATCATAAATCACAAAAAACAAACCGAATGAGTTTCACATTTACAAATTGTTGTCCAACGACGCAGTTTAATACAACAAAATTTACATAACTAAATCAAACACTTAAACCGAACGAGTTTCACACTTCCAAATTGTTGTCCAACGACGCAGTTTAATACAACAAAACTTACATAACTAAATCATAAATCACAAAAGCATAAATCTAACGAGTTTCACATTTCCAAATTGTTGTCCAACGATGCAGTTTAATACAACAAAACTTACATATTTAAATCATAAATCGCAAGAACATAAACCGAACGAGTTTCACATTTCCAAATTGTTGTCCGACGGCGCAGCAAATAAGGGGAAACTAAAGGAAACGAAACACGACGGGAAGTCCTCAGTACCATATGATTTAAGTTTTATTGAAAGAGTCATTCAGTGTGAAACGGAAATTCTTTAAGCTTTTTTTTTAGAGGGAAAAGGAGAGAGAAAATGGCGGGTGAGGAAGTAATGAATGGAGGAGGATGGGGGGAAAGGAGAGAGGGAAGGGAGAGATAGGAGAAAGAAGAGAAGGAATGGGAGAGAGAGAGAGAGAGAGAGAGAGAGAGAGAGAGAGAGAGAGAGAGAGAGAAGTTACGAGAAAGAGAAAGAAAGAAAGAAACGAAAGAAAGATAAAATCCAAGAAGAAAGAAACGAAAAAAACGAAAGAAAGAAAGATAAAATCCAAGAAGAAAAAACGAAAGAAAAAAAACGAAAGAAGACAAAAAAAAAAAAACGAAAACGAAGACGAAAACACGAAAGAAAAGGGAATAAACCACACCGAGCCGCAGCAAGCGTCTCACACGCCTCCTCCCGCCGCCAAGTGTGACGTAAGACAAATGGGCGAGACAAGAGCTGGTAATGAGCTCTGTAACTACCCCCCTAACTACCCGCGTGGCAGCGGCGGTAACGGGCGGTTTAAGGGGGGGGGGCGAGCGGGGGATGGTGGGCGGTGGCATGCGGTAGGGCGAAAGGGAGGAGGGGTGGGGTGGAGGAAGGGGAGATAGGGAGGAGGGGTGGATGGGAGGGTGAGAGGGTGGGAAGTAGGGAGAGAAGGGAGGGTAGGGGGCATGGTGGGAGGGGTAGGGTAGGAGGGAGGGGAGATAGGGAGGGTGGTGGGAGGAGAAGAAGGGGAAGGGGGGCATGGATGGGAGGGGTGGGAAGAGAAGGAGGGGTGCGTAGAGGGAGGGAGGGTGGGAGAGAGGGGTGGGAGGGAGGGAGAGAAGGAGGTGGGGGTAGATGGAGGGCAGGGAGGCAAAGAAGAGGGAGGAGGAGGAGGTGACGCAGGGTAGATGGAGGGCAGACGGGCAAAGGAGTAGGGGGAGAGGGGGTG
>NC_091572.1:3328332-3333332 GCF_042767895.1 Penaeus vannamei
TAATGATAATGAAAATTGGTCTTTTTACAGTTCAAAAATGTTCATGAGGATTTTAACAGTTCAAAAGCGTTTATGCGGATTTTTACAGTTCAAAAGCGTTCATGTGGATTTATTTAATTGTTATAGTGAAGGTTAGTGAGATAAAAATAGTATGGATTATGCGATGACTGGTTTGACACGAAGGACATGCAGTGAGCAAATGTTGTCCCACAATCATTCGAGATGTCACGATGTCACTTCAGAGGCGGGTGTCAGGCAGGTGGCAGCCACACGGAATTCTCTCACATGTGTCCCTGTCAGCGGATATGAGGAGGATTAATATAACAGCGAGAAAGAAAGAGAGAAAGAAAAGAAAAAAAAGGAGAGATGTTCGAGCTGAGATCTCCATTCACACCGAATGTCAAAACCTTCACACCTCGCCAAGTCCTTCTAAAGCTTGTTTAATAATCACACTTCAGAATCTGTCCGCCCAGTTCTTCACCCCGCCCCCCCCCCCCCTCTCCCCCCTCCCCCCCTTCCATGTGGCTCGTTTGGGCGTGCTTTCCTGCTGCTTGGCGATCAGGTGCGATCTCTGACGGCCGCAGATGTCGGTATGTGTGTGTGCCTTGCATGTGTGGCTGTGTGTGTGCGTATGTGTGTGTGTGTGTGTATGTGTGTGTGTCTGTGTGCGTGTATGTGTCTGTGTGTGTGTGTGTGTCTGTGTGTATGTGTCTGTGTCTGTGTGTGTGTGTGTGTCTGTGTCTGCGTGTGTGTGTGTCTGTGAGTGTGTGTGTGTGCGTGAGCGTGTGCGTGTGCGTGTGTGTGCCTTGCATGTGTGGCTGTGTGTGGCTGTGAGTGTGTGTGTGTGTGTGTGTATTTGTGTGTGTGTGTGTGTGTGTGTGTGTGTGTGTGTGTGTGTGTGTGTGTGTGTGTGTGTGTGTGTGTGTGTCTGTGTGTGTGTGTGTGTGTATGTGTGTGTGTGTGTGTGTGTGCCTCGCATGTGTGGCTGTGAATGTGTGTGTGTGTGTGTGTGTGTGTGTGTGTGTGTGTGTGTGTGTGTGTGTGTGTGTGTCTGCCAACGTCTGTCACTTGGCATATGGACTTTTTCCCTTTTCCCTGTATCGTTTTGTAATGCAGAAATAGCCAACACGTGATACATAACACATAACACAGACACTACAGATTCCCATGTATTCTAGGATATAAACGTGATACATAACACATAAAACAGATCCTACAGACTCCCATGTATTCTAGGATATAAACGTGATACATAACACATAACACAGACACTACAGATTCCCATGTATTCTAGGATATAAACGTGATACATAACACATAAAACAAATCCTACAGATTCCCATGTATTCTAGGATATAAACGTGATACATAACACAGATTCTTCAGATTCCTATGTATTCTAGGATATAAACGTGATACATAATCCATAAAACAAATCCTACAGATGCCCATGTATTCTAGGATGTAAAAGTGATACATAATACATAAAACAAATCCTACAGATTCCCATGTATTCTAGGATATAAACGTGATACATAACACATAACACAAATCCTTCAAATACCTATGTATTCTAGGATATAAACCTATCCCGGATTGATGATTTTTTTTCTTTTCGTCAAATGAATATAAATTCGAATTTTTTTCTCAGTCGTCGCCTGCTGATGGCCACACCCCGCCCTCGCCTGTGTACTTCACATAAAGGAATTTTGCCGCCCACTTAAGCGCCCACTCTCTCCACGAGGTCTCTCACAGGTGCCTCCGTAACGTCAGTGTCAATTAGGATGACCTCTGATGACCCTTTATGACCCGGTGACGAAAAGGACGAAAGGATTATACAATTTTCATCTCTATTGTATTGCTGTGGTATGGCTCCTTCTTGCTCGTCTTCGACCCTCGGGAGTGTCAAAGGGAGGGATGGACAATTGGTTCCGAAAATGACTTTTTTTTTTTCTGAAGGAAAATGTACTTTTTATTTTTTTTTTATTTTTTTTTTATTTTGCCTTTTCTTGTTTGTTGTTGCTTATTTCTTTTTTTTGCTTTTCCTTGTTTGTTGTTTATTTCTTGTTTTTTTTCTTATGCTTTTCTTGTTTGTTTTTGTTTATTTCTTGTTTTTTCTTTCCTTGTTTGTTGTTGTTTATTTCTGTAACATCAGCGTCAATTAGGATGACCTCTGATGACCCTTTATGACCCGGTGACGAAAAGGACGAAAGGATTAACAATTTTCATCTCTATTGTGCTTCTGTGGTATGGCTCCTTCTTGCTCGTCTTCGACCCTCGGGAGTGTCAAAGGGAGGGATGGACAATTTTTTTTTTGTTTATTTTGCCTTTTCTTGTTTGTTGTTGTTTATTTCTTGTTTTTCTTTCATTGTTTGTTGTTGTTTATTTCTTGTCTTTTTTTTCCTTGTTTGTTGTTGTTTATTTCTTGTTTTTTCTTTCCTTGTTTGTTGTTGTTTATTTCTGTAACATCAGCGTCAATTAGGATGACCTCTGATGACCTTTTATGCCCCGGTGACGAAAAGGACGAAAGGATTATACAATTTTCATCTCTATTGTGCTTCTGTGGTATGGCTTCTTCTTGCTCGTCTTCGACCCTCGGGAGTGTCAAAGGGAGGGATGGACAATTGGTTCCGAAAATGACATTTTTTTTTTTCTGAAGGAAATTGTACTTTTTTTTTCTTATTTTTTTTTTATTTTGCCTTTTCTTGTTTGTTGTTGCTTATTTCTTTTTTTTTGCTTTTTCTTGTTTGTTGTTGTTTATTTCTTGTTTTCTCTTCCCTTGTTTGTTGTTTATTTCTTGTTTTTTCTTTCCTTGTTTGTTGTTGTTTATTTCTGTAACATCAGCGTCAATTAGGATGACCTCTGATGACCCTTTATGACCCGGTGACGAAAAGGACGAAAGGATTAACAAGTTTCATCTCTATTGTGCTTCTGTGGTATGGCTCCTTCTTGCTCGTCTTCGACCCTCGGGAGTGTCAAAGGGAGGGATGGACAATTTTTTTTTTGTTTATTTTGCCTTTTCTTGTTTGTTGTTGTTTATTTCTTGTTTTTCTTTCATTGTTTGTTGTTGTTTATTTCTTGTCTTTTTTTTCCTTGTTTGTTGTTGTTTATTTCTTGTTTTTTCTTTCCTTGTTTGTTGTTGTTTATTTCTGTAACATCAGCGTCAATTAGGATGACCTCTGATGACCCTTTATGACCCGGTGACGAAAAGGACGAAAGGATTAACAAGTTTCATCTCTATTGTGCTTCTGTGGTATGGCTTCTTCTTGCTCGTCTTCGACCCTCGGGAGTGTCAAAGGGAGGGATGGACAATTTTTTTTTTGTTTATTTTGCCTTTTCTTGTTTGTTGTTGTTTATTTCTTGTTTTTCTTTCATTGTTTGTTGTTGTTTATTTCTTGTCTTTTTTTTCCTTGTTTGTTGTTGTTTATTTCTTGTTTTTTCTTTCCTTGTTTGTTGTTGTTTATTTCTGTAACATCAGCGTCAATTAGGATGACCTCTGATGACCCTTTATGACCCGGTGACGAAAAGGACGAAAGGATTAACAAGTTTCATCTCTATTGTGCTTCTGTGGTATGGCTTCTTCTTGCTCGTCTTCGACCCTCGGGAGTGTCAAAGGGAGGGATGGACAATTGGTTCCGAAAATGACATTTTTTTTTTTCTGAAGGAAATTGTACTTTTTATTTATTTATTTTTTTTTTTTGCTTTTTCTTGTTTGTTGTTGTTTATTTCTTTTTTTTTTTTGCTTTTTCTTGTTTGTTGTTGTTTATTTCTTGTTTTTTCTTCCCTTGTTTGTTGTTTATTTCTTGTTTTTTCTTCCCTTGTTTGTTGTTGTTTATTTCTGTAACATCAGCGTCAATTAGGATGACCTCTGATGACCCTTTATGCCCCGGTGACGAAAAGGACGAAAGGATTAACAATTTTCATCTCTATTGTGCTTCTGTGGTATGGCTCCTTCTTGCTCGTCTTCGACCCTCGGGAGTGTCAAAGGGAGGGATGGACAATTGGTTCCGAAAAGGACATTTTTTTCTGAAGGAAATTGTACTTTTTATTATTTTTTAATTTTTTTTTATTTTGGCTTTTCTTGTTTATTGTTGCTTATTTCTTGTTTTTTGCTTTTTCTTGTTTGTTGTTGTTTATTTCTTGTTTTATTCTTTCCTTGTTTGTTGTTGTTTATTTCTTGTTTTTTGCTTTCCTTGTTTGTTGTTTATTTCTTGTTTTTTTCTTTTTTTCTTGTTTGTTGCTTATTTCTTGTTTTTTCTTTCCTTGTTTATTGTTTATTTCTTGTTTTTTCTTTCATTGTTTGTTGTTGTTTTTTATTTCTTGTTTTTTCTTTCATTGTTTGTTGTTTTTTATTTCTTGTTTTTTCTTCCCTTGTTTGCTGTTTATTTCTTGTTTTTTTTTCCTTGTTTGTTGTTGTTTATTTCTGTAACATCAGTGTCAATTAGGATGACCTCTGATGACCCTTAAAGCCCCGGTGACGAAAAGGACGAAAGGATTAACAATTTTCATCTCTGTTGTGTTGCTGTGGTATGGCTTCTTCTTGCTCGTCTTCGACCCTCGGGAGTGTCAAAGGGAGGGATGGACAATTGGTTCCGAAAAGGACATTTTTTTTCTGAAGGAAATTGTACTTTTTATTATTTTTTATTTTTTTTTTTTTGCTTTTCTTGTTTGTTGTTGCTTATTTCTTGTTTTTTCTTCTTTCCTTGTTTGTTGTTTATTTCTTTTTTTTTCTTATGCTTTTCTTGTTTGTGTTTGTTTATTTCTTGTTTTTTCTTTCCTTGTTTGTTGATGTTTATTTCTTGTCTTTTCTTTCATTGTTTGTTTTTGTTTTTTTCTTGTTTTCTCTTTCCTTTTTTTTGTTTATTTCTTGTTTTTTCTTTCCTTGTCTGCTGTTGGTTATTTCTTGTTTTTTCTTCCCTTGTTTGTTGTTGTCTATTTCTTGTTTTTCTTTTATTGTTTGTTTTTGTTTATTTCTTGTTTTTTTTCTTTCCTTGTTTGTT
>NC_091572.1:3340832-3348332 GCF_042767895.1 Penaeus vannamei
TCCCCTTCCTCTCCCTTCCCCTCCCCTCCCTTCCTTCCCTTCCCCTCCCTTCCCCTCCCTTCCCTTCCCTTCCCCTCCCCTCCCCTCCTTCCCCTCCCTCCGCCTCCCTTCCCCTCCCCTCCCCCTCCCCTTCCCGTTCCCCTTCCCCCTCCCCATCCCTTGTTTCCACGGCAACGGACAGGTGCGCGAACAGGTGGGTTCTCATCATCGTTGTGTCCGCCGGCGCGTCGTGCATTTGGCCCAGTCTCCCTCCAGTCCGAGGAGGTTTCCGGTTTCCGTTTCGGATGAATGGACGGGCCGGGATGCTTCCTCGGGTGGCTCGCTTCCTCTCCCATTCAAGCCCGTAACTACTACTATCTATTAGTACTACTACTACTATCTACGACTACTATTACTACGACTACTATTACTACGACTACTATTACTACGACTACTATTACTACGACTACTATTACTACGACTACTATTACTACGACTACTATTACTACGACTACTATTACTACGACTACTATTACTACGACTACTATTACTACGACTACTATTACTACGACTACTATTACTACGACTACTATTACTACGACTACTATTACTACGACTACTATTACTACGACTACTATTACTACGACTACTACATTACCGACTACTATTACTACGACTACTATTACTACGACTACTATTACTACGACTACTATTACTACGACTACTATTACTACGACTACTATTACTACGACTACTATTACTACGACTACTATTACTACGACTACTATTACTACGACTACTATTACTACGACTACTATTACTACGACTACTATTACTACGACTACTATTACTACGACTACTATTACTACGACTACTATTACTACGACTACTATTACTACGACTACTATTACTACGACTACTATTACTACGACTACTATTACTACGACTACTATTACTACGACTACTATTACTACGACTACTATTACTACGACTACTATTACTACGACTACTATTACTACGACTACTATTACTACGACTACTATTACTACGACTACTATTACTACGACTACTATTACTACGACTACTATTACTACGACTACTATTACTACGACTACTATTACTACGACTACTATTACTACGACTACTATTACTACGACTACTATTACTACGACTACTATTACTACGACTACTATTACTACGACTACTATTACTACGCGACTACTATTACTACGACTACTATTACTACGACTACTATTACTACGACTACTATTACTACGACTACTATTACTACGACTACTATTACTACGACTACTATTACTACGACTACTATTACTACGACTACTATTACTACGACTACTATTACTACGACTACTATTACTACGACTACTATTACTACGACTACTATTACTACGACTACTATTACTACGACTACTATTACTACGACTACTATTACTACGACTACTATTACTACGACTACTATTACTACGACTACTATTACTACGACTACTATTACTACGACTACTATTACTACGACTACTATTACTACGACTACTATTACTACGACTACTATTACTACGACTACTATTACTACGACTACTATTACTACGACTACTATTACTACGACTACTATTACTACGACTACTATTACTACGACTACTATTACTACGACTACTATTACTACGACTACTATTACTACGACTACTATTACTACGACTACTATTACTACGACTACTATTACTACGACTACTATTTCTACATCTATTATTACGACTACTACAACTACTACTATTACTACTACTACAACTACTACTATTACAACGACTACTATTGCTACTACTATTACAACGACTACTATTGCTACTACTATTACTACGACTACTACAACTACTACTATTACTGTTATCATTATCATTGACGACTACTATTACTACGACTACTATTACTACGACTACTATTACTACGACTACTATTACTACGACTACTATTACTACGACTACTATTACTACGACTACTATTACTACGACTACTATTACTACGACTACTAATTACTATGATCGTCATTACTACGACTACTATTACTACGACTTACTATTACTACGACTACTATTACTAACGACTACTATTACTACGACTACTATTACTACGACTACTATTACTACGACTACTATTACTACGACTACTATTACTACGACTACTATTACTACGACTACTATTACTACGACTACTATTACTACGACTACTATTACTACGACTACTATTACTACGACTACTATTACTACGACTACTATTACTACTATTACAACGACTACTATTACTAGTATTACTAGTATTACTACTATTACTACTATTACTACTATTACTACGACTACTATTACTACGACTACTATTACTACTATTACTACGACTACTTACTACTATTACTACGACTACTATTACTACGATCAATATTATTACACTACTATTACTACGACTACTATTACTACGACTACTATTACTACGACTACTATTACTACGACTACTATTACTACGACTACTATTACTACGACTACTATTACTACGACTACTATTACTACTATTACTACGACTACTACCGTCACGGTTACTACGTCTACGACTGGTTCTGTTGTTGCCACTACTGCCTCTGCTAAAGGCCGCTACTAATAGCAAAACTAGATCTACTGCTTCGTCGCCATTACTACATCGACTACTTCTACTTCTAATAACACTGTTACCATTACTACATCTACTACGACAACTACTATCATTACTACAACTTCTACTACGACTATTATAACTACTACTACTATCATAACTACTACTACTACTATCATAACTACTACTACGACTATCATAACTACTACTACGACTATCATAACTACTACTACGACTATCATAACTACTACTACTACTATCATAACTACTACTACGACTATCATAACTACTACTACGACTATCATAACTACTACTACGACTACCATAACTACTACTACGACTATTATAACTACTACGACTATCATGACTACTACGACTATCATAACTACTACGACTATCATAAATACTACTACTATTATAACTACTACGACTATCATAACTACTATTTATTATAACTACTACTACTATTATAACTACTACGACTATCATAACTACTACGACTATCATAACTACTACGACTATCATGACTACTACGACTATCATAACTACTACGACTATCATAACTACTACGACTATCATAACTACTACGACTATCATGACTACTACGACTATCATAACTACTACGACTATCATAACTACTACGACTATTATAACTACTACGACTATCATAACTACTACGACTTTCAAAACTACTACGACTATCATAACTACTACGACTATCAAAACTACTACGACTATCATAACTACTACGACTATCAAAACTACTACGACTATCATAACTACTATGACTATCATAACTACTACGACTATTATAACTACTACGACTATTGTTACTACTACGACTATCATAACTACTACGACTATCAAAACTAATACGACTATCATAACTACTATGACTATCATAACTACTACGACTATCATAACTACTACGACTATCATAACTACTACGACTATCATAACTACTACGACTATCATAACTACTACGACTATCATGCCTACTACGACTATCATTTAGCGTACTATCATAACTACTACGACTATCATACTACATTTACGACTATCATAACTACTACATCACTATCATAACTTCACTACGACTATCATACTTAGCCTACTACGACTATCACTTAACTACTACGACTATCCTTAACTACTTACGACTATCATAATTAACTACTACGACTATCATAACTACTACGACTATCATAACTACTACGACTATCATAACTACTACGACTATCATAACTACTACGACTATCATAACTACTACGACTATCATAACTACTACGACTATCATAACTACTACGACTATCATAACTACTACGACTATCATAACTACTACTACTATCATAACTACTACGACTATCATAACTACTACGACTATCATAACTACTATTTATTATAACTACTACCTCTACTATTATAACTACTACATCTACTATTATAACTACTACATCTACTATTATAACTACTACATCTACTATTATAACTACTACATCTACTATTATAACTACTACATCTACTATCATAACTAATACATCTACTATTATAACTACTATTAGCATTACTACATCTACTCATCTTGCTATTGCTACTCCTATCAAAGGCGTAGTAGCAGCGTTGTTGTTGTTATTATTATTATTGTTCTTATCCTTCCTTCTCCATCTCTTGGGAATGTTTTTTTCTTTGTCGATTTGTTATCATCAATATTATCATCCTTTTCATTAAGTACATTCGTATTATTATTTCTCTTATTATCAAAATTGTGTGTGTGCGAGTCTCTGTCTGTCTCTCTCTCTGTCTGTCTCTGTCTCTGTCTCTCTGTCTCTGTCTGTCTCTATCTATCTCTGTTTCTCTCTGTCTCTGTCTCTGTCTCTCTGTCTCTCTCTCTCTCTCTCTCTCTCTCTCTCTCTCTCTCTCTCTCTCTCTCTGTCTGTCTGTCTCTCTCTCTCTCTCTCTCTCTCTCTTTCTCTATCTCTCTCTCTTTCTCTCTCTCTCTCTCTCTCTCTCTCTCCCTCTGTTTCTCTCTCTGTCTTTCTCTCTGTCTCGGTCTTTCCCTCTGTCTCTCTCTCTGTCTTTCTCTCTGTCTGTCTCTGTCTGTCTCTGTCTGTCTCTGTCTCTGTCTCTGTCTGTCTCTGTATGTCTCTGTCTGTCTGTCTGTCTGTCTGTCTGTCTCTCTCCCTCTCTCTCTCCCTCTCTCTGTCTCTCTCTCTCTCTCTCTCTCTCTCTCTCTCTCTCTCTCTCTCTCTCTCTGCGCACCCTCGTTTGTGTATGTGCATATGAGTTTTTTTGTGAGTGGTCATGTAAATATATGAATATATGTGCGTGCGTTTGTGTGTGGGTTAGTGAAGCTTTTTTTCTCGTGTTGCCCCCCCCCCCCCCGGCGATCACAGGTGACCCCCTCTGCCATTTGCCGACCTTTCTTGACCTTTGATGACCCTGGAGGCGCAGTCAGTTTAGCGCCATTTTTTTTTTATTTGGTCGAGAGTTTGTGAAGTTTTTCTCTCGTGCTCGCGGAGGTTCCATTTTGTTAAAGTGGATTTTGCCAATATTTATGGTCTAGATTTTTCAGTTATTTTGGAAAAAAAACTAAACCTTACAGGTTTGTCAGGTTTAGCTTTTTTCAAACTTACTGAAAAAATCTACAGACCATAAATATTGACAAAATCCACTTCAACAAAATGAAACCTAAACCCCCTCTGGTCACCACCGGGGGGGGGGGGGGAGAGCAGCACCCGCGAGCACGAGAGAAAAAAAAACTTCACAAACTCTCCACCAAAAAAAAATATAAAAAAAAAAGAAATAAATAAAAAAAAAATAAAAAAAAATAAAATGGTGCTAAACTGAATTACCTTCGACCGACTGCACTTCCAGGGTCAACAAAGGTCAACGAAGGTCAACAAAAGTCAACAAAGGTCGGCAAATGGCAGAGGGGGACACCTGTGACCTACGGGGAGGTGGTATGTGAGGTGAAGTTATTAGCAGAACCCAGGGAACCGGAAGTGAGGTGCCATGGGAACCGACTTGCACTGTTGTTGGTTCAGCCGATTCAACGAGTTTTTCAACGAAGGTTTTTTTCGCTTCAAAATCTTTCTTTCGTTTTGTCGTTCACCTTCGGTTCCAAATCTAAGTACACGGATATAATGTTTATCTATCTATCTATCTGTCTATCTACTATCTATCTATCTGTCTATCTATCTACTATCTATCTATCTGTCTATCTACTATCTATCTGTCTATCTATCTGTCTATCTATCTGTCTATCTATCTGTCTATCTATCTGTCTATCTATCTGTCTATCTATCTGTCTATCTATCTGTCTATCTATCTGTCTATCTATCTGTCTATCTATCTGTCTATCTATCTGTCTATCTATCTGTCTATCTATCTGTCTATCTATCTGTCTACTTATATATCTGTTTATCTATCTGTTTATTCGTCTGTCTATCTATCTGTCTACTTATGTATCTGTTTATCTATCTATCTGTTTATTCGTCTGTCTATCTATCTGTCTACTTATATATCTGTTTATCTATCTGTTTATTCGTCTGTCTATCTATCTGTCTACTTATGTATCTGTTTATCTATCTGTTTATTCGTCTGTCTATCTATCTGTCTATCTATCTGTCTATCTATCTGTCTATCTATCTGTCTATCTATCTATCTACTATCTATCTATCTGTCTATCTATCTGTCTATCTATCTGTCTATCTATCTGTCTATCTATCTGTCTATCTATCTGTCTATCTATCTGTCTATCTATCTGTCTATCTATCTGTCTATCTATCTGTCTATCTATCTGTCTATCTATCTATCCATCTATCTGTCTATCTACTATCTATCTATCTGTCTATCTACTATCTATCTATCTGTCTATCTACTATCTATCTATCTGTCTATCTATCTGTCTATCTATCTGTCTATCTATCTGTCTATCTATCTGTCTATCTATCTATCTATCTGTCTACTATCTATCTGTCTATCTATCTATCTACTATCTATCTACTATCTATCTACTATCTATCTACTATCTATCTACTATCTATCTATCTGTCTATCTATCTGTCTATCTATCTGTCTACTATCTATCTGTCTATCTATCTATCTACTATCTATCTACTATCTATCTACTATCTATCTACTATCTATCTATCTGTCTATCTATCTGTCTATCTATCTGTCTATCTATCTGTCTATCTATCTGTCTATCTATCTGTCTATCTATCTGTCTATCTATCTGTCTATCTACTATCTATCCATCTATCTATCCATCTATCCATCCATCTATCCATCCATCTATCCATCCATCTATCTACATTCTATTTACATCTACATACATATCTACTATCTATCTATCTATCTATTTTCTGCCATTTGCTGACCTTTACTGACCCTCGAGTCGTATTCGGTCAAAGGCAATGCAGTTTTGGCACTATCTTTATTTTGTCGAGAATCAATATTTTTTTACTAAGAACAACAACCATAACGGCAACAACAGCATAAACATAAACATAAACGACAGCCATCTATCATAAATCTATAAATCTATCATAAATCTATCATATATCTATCTAGCATAAACATAAAAATAAACGACAACAACCTTAAAGGCAACAACAGCATAAACATAAAAATAAACGACAGCCAAAAAAAACAACAACAACAACATTGTATCGTGCAAGTAACACTTACATAGCAATTTTACGTCTGAATCCCGGGCATGACCTAACTTGGCGACATGTGCCCTGTTATAACACGAATATGAGGTCCTCTGGTCACCCCCCTCCCCCCTCCTCTCGCCTCCTCTCCCCCTCTCGCCTCTGACTCTCCCCCTCCCCCCCCTCTCGCCTCCGACTCTCACAAGGTCTT
>NC_091572.1:3350832-3353332 GCF_042767895.1 Penaeus vannamei
GTGACAGGTCGGCTTCTTAATGAGACTCTGGAAGGTCGACGAAGAAACACCGCGCTGGGCCGAGGAGCTAAAAGTTAAGTCATCGTATTTTTTTTCCTTTTTTTGGGGGGTGGGTTGGGGTTGAGGATGGGGTGGGGATGGGTGGGGGTGGGGAGGGGGTGTCTCTCTGTCTTGTTCTGTCATTCTCTTTCTCTGTCTGTCTGTCTGTCATATTCTCTCTCTCTCTTTCTCCCTTTCTCTCTCTCTCTGGCCGTCTTATTCTCTCTCTCTCTCTCTCTCTCTCTCTCTCTCTCTCTCTCTCTCTCTCTCTCTCTCTCTCTCCCTCTCTCTCTGTCACTTTCTCTCTTTTATCTTTTTTATTTATTTTTTTCTTTCTTCAAGATCGTGTACCTCATTTTAAAGTCTCCGTTCTCTTTTGTTTCTTATTCCTCTCTTCGTCCTTCTCTATCTCCCTTTTTTATAGATGTCGTTCTTCTCTCTTTCCCTTTCTTCATCTTCCTTCTCCCTCCCTTTTTCCATCTCCCTATTCTCCCTTCTTCCAAATCCCCTTCCTCTTTCAAGATCTACCTTTTCGCCTTCTCTTTCTAGTCTCCCTTCTTGTCTCCCCTCTTTATCACTCCCTTCTCAGTTCCTGTTTCTGATCTCGCTTCTCTCTTTCTCCCTTCGGTTCTCCCTCTTCCTGGAAGTTAGGAAAGGGAGATAGAGGTGTATATAGACTTTTTTTTCTCCCTTTCCAGTCATATCTCTTTTTCACTTTATCCTTATTTCCTTTCTTCCATTTCCGTCTAAGATTTCTCTCTTTCTTCTTCTTCTTCGTTTTTTCCTTCCTCTCCCTCTTTATATCTCTTTCTCCTCCCTTTCCTCCCTTCATCTCTCTCTTCTCCCTTCTTATTTTTCTCCTCCTTCGTTCCTTCTCCCTCTCAGCTCCCTCCCATCTCCCTTCCCCCTTCATATCTCCTATCTCCCCTTCCTCCCTTCCCCTTCATACCTCCTCCTTCCCCTCTCTCCACTTCCCCCATCATACCTCCCTTCCCCCTCTCCCTCTTCCCCCATCATACCTCCCTTCCCTCTCTCCCCTTCTCCCTTCATACCTCCCTTCCCCCTCTCCCCTTCTCCCTTCATACCTCCCTTCCCCCTCTCCCACTTCCCCCTTCATATCCTCCCCATCTCCCTTCCCAATCGCCCCTTCATATCCTCCTTTCCCCCTCTCCTCTTCCCCCTTCATACCTCCCATCTCCCCTTCATACCTCCTTCCCCCTCTCCCACTTCCCCCATCATATCCTCCCATCTCCCTCTCCCCCTTCCCCCATCATATCCTCCCATCTCCCTTCCCAATCTCCCCTTCATACCTCTCTCTCTCTCTTCCCAATCTCCCCTTCATACCTCTCTCTCTCTCTCTTCCCGGAAATTAAGATCCGAGAAGAAGGGAGAGAGCTGCGAAGGGGCGGTTTTTGGGGTCTCGTTGGCAGGGCGGCCTCGGCCATCACCCTTCTCATTATGAAGATGAATAGCTCTATTAACTCGCAAGGATCAGCTGGTTGGCCAGAACCGAAATTTCTCGAAATATCAAAAAAAAAAAAAAAAGAAAAAAAAAAAAAAAGGAAAAAAAAAAAAAAAAGGAGGGAGGGATAGACTCATTTATCTTTGGTCGTACCTGTCTTATACACTCGTTTTTTTTTTTTTTTTTTTTTTTTTGCTATGTCTCTCTTCCTTCCCTTTCTTCCTTCTTCCTTCTCTCATCTTCTTTTCCTCCCTCCCTTCCTCATCCCTTCTTCCCAAACCCTATTTATCCACCCTCCTTCCCTCCCTCCCTCCTTCTTCTCTCTCTCCTTCCCTCCCATCTACCCTCCCTCCCTCCTTCCTTCCCTCTTTCCCTCCCACACCTCACCCACCAACCTCCCTCCCTCCCTCCTTCCCTCCCCATCTATCCTCCTTCCCACCTACGTCTTCACTCCCACCCTCCCTCTCTCTATCCTCCCTCCTTCCCTCCCAACCCCCCACCCTCCCCCTCCCACCCACCCTCCTCCTTCCCTCCTCCCCCCCCCCTCCCTCCTCCCTCCTTCCTTCCCCTCCCTCCCTCCATCCTCCCTCCCTCTCCACAAACCCCCACCCTCCTCCTTCCTCCTCCTCCCTCCTTCCCCTCCCCCCTCCCCACTCTCCCCCTCCTTCCTTCCCCTCCCCCTCTCCCCTCCTCCCCCACCCCCCCCCTCCCCCCCTCACATCCAACGGAACCGCCCGACCGCCAGAGTGACTTTTCCCTGCCACGGAGACTCACCCACGAGTCACACTCTCGTCTTGAGTCTTTTTGAGTCATATATTGGATGAGTCTTTTCCAGCTCGACTCGGCCGGTTATTTTCTTGTGAGTTTTTTTTTTTTTAATCGTTTTTGGTGGAGGTTCATTTCCGGTCTTTTTATCATTATCATTATCATGATAGTAATAATGATAATGATGATAATAATAATAATGATGATGATAATGATAATAATGATATTAATAAT
>NC_091572.1:3365832-3368332 GCF_042767895.1 Penaeus vannamei
ACCCAATGGCGTGCAAGCAAGGCGGGCGGCGGGAGGGGTTGGGGGATGGGCGGGGATGGGCGGCGGGGGAGGGAGGTGGGTGGGGGTGGGGCAGGTGGGTGGTGGTGGGCGGTGGGCAGTGAGAGGATGGGAGATGGGCGGCTGGGGATGGGTGGGGATGGGCGGCGGGGTAGGGAGGTGGGTGGCAGGGTGGGGAGGTGGGGGGTGAGAAAGGAGGAGTGATGGATGGCGGCGACGGGGATTTGTGGCGGGTGGGTGGGAGAAGTGGGCGGCTGGGGATGGTGGGATGGGGTGGGTGGTGGGAGGGTGCGAGGGTGGGGGAAGTGAAGTGACTCGGATGGGATGTGGAAATGGGTGGTATAAGGGAGGAGGAGGAGGAAAAGGAAGGAGGAGGAGTAGGAAGAGGAGAGGAAGAAGGAAAGAAGATAATGAATAGGGGGAGGGTGGGGTGGGAGGAAAAGGAAGGAGGAGGAGGAGGGAGGAGGAAAGAGGAGGAGGAGGAGGAGGAGGAGGAGGAGGGAGGAGGGGAGGGAGAGGAGGAGGAAAGAAGGAGGAGGAAAAGGAAGGAGGGAGGGAGGAAGGAGGAGGAGAAAATAAGGATAATAATAAGAAATAATGTATAGATGAAGGAGGATGAGGATGAAGAGGGTGGAGCAGGAGAGAGAAAGAAAGTGAGACATATATAGATAGCTAGATAGATAGATAAATAGATAAATAGATAGATAGATATAGATAGACAGATAAAGATAAATAGATAGATGAAGAGAGAGAGAGAGAGAGAGAGAGAGAGAGAGAGAGAGAGAGAGAGAGAGAGAGAGAGAGAGAGAGAGAGAGAGAGAGAGAGAGAGAGAGAGAGAGAGAGAGAATGATTTAACGAAGGAGATTGAAAATAGAAAATAACAGAAAATGATTAAGTGGAAATATGAAAAAACAAGAGAAGTGAATAAGTATAAAAAGATAAAAAAGAAAGTAAACGAGAAAGATGACAATGATGAGGAGAATGGAAGGGTGTAAGAGAAGGAGGAGAAGGAGAAGAAGAAGAAGAAGAAGAAGAAGAAGAAGAAGAAGAAGAAGAAGAAGAAGAAGAAGAAGAAGAAGAAGACGAAATTACAGAAAATATTAAGAAGAAGAAGGAGAAGAAAAAGAGGAAGAGGAAGAAGATGAAGAGGTAGTATGAGAAGAGAAAGATGAAATAGAAGAAGAGGAAGTGGAAGAAAAAGAAGAAGAGGAAGAGGAAGAAAAAGAAGAAAAGAAGAAGAAGAAGAAGGACCGAGGATACAAAAAGGGAATAAACAAACGAGAAAGTCAGAACGAAGAAGGAAAAGAAAAAGACGAAGAAAATAGTCCAATTACGACCCAGTTGTTGCTCGCTCTCTCGCCCGCCCACACGCCCCTAATGGCTCTTGTTACGCCCTCGCCCTCCCTCCCGCCCTCCCTCCTTCTCTTCCCTCTTTCCCTCCCTCCCCCTCTACTCGCTTCCTCCATCTTTCCCTTTACTTCTTCTCTCTTTCCCTCTTTCTCTCCCTCTCCTTCCCTCTTTCTCTCACTCTCCTTATCTCTTTCCCTCTTTCTCTCTTTCCTTCTCCTCCTTATCTCTTTCCCTCTTTCTCTCTTTTCTTCTCCTCCTTATCTCTCTTCTCTCTTTCCTCCCTCCCCCTTTACCTCCACTTCCTCCCTCCTCCACTCCACTTCCCTCTTTCCCCTCTCCTTCTTATCCTCCTTCCCTCTTTCCTTCTCCTTATCTCTTTTCCCTCTTTCCCTTCCATCCCTCCCCCTCTACCCACTTCCTCCCTCCTCCCTTCCCTCTTTCCCTCTCCTTCTTCTCTCTCTTCCCTCTTTCTCTCCCTCTCCTTCCCTCTTTCATTCTCCTCCCTCTCTTCCTCTTTCCCTCCCTCCCCCTCTACCCTGCTTCCTCCCTCCCTCCCTTCCCTCTTTTCCTCTCCTCTTTCTTTCTCCTCCTTTCCCTCTTTCTCTTTCCCTCTCCCTATCTATCTTCCCTCTTTCTCTCCCTCTTCTTCTCTCTCTCTCCTCCTTCTCCTCCTTATCTCTCTTTCCCTCTTTCCCTCCCTCCCTCTCCTTCCCTCCTCCCCTCCCCCTTATATATTCCCTTCATTTCCCTTCCCTAATTTCTCTCATAAACCTTCCTTCTATTTCCTCCTCACTCCCTCTTTCTCTCCTTTTTCACTCCCTCAATTTCCTTCCTCCATCTCCTTCCCCAAACCTTCTATCCCTCTTCTCCCGCCTCCTTTTTTCCCCCATATTTCATACCCCTCTCTTTCTCCTCCCCTCTATTTCTTCTCCCTCCTTCTCCCTTCACACTCTTTTCCCTTATCCTCCCTTCCCCTCCACCCTCCCCCCATTCCCTCATCCTCCCACCTCCCCCTCATCCTCACATCTTCCCCTATCTCCTCCTCTTTCTCCACCTCCTCTCCCTCTCTCCTTCAATTCCACCTATCCTCCTTTCACCACAATCCTCCCCCTCTCTCTCCACCCTCCCCAC